>NW_015542366.1:470603-486493 GCF_001515605.1 Sinocyclocheilus anshuiensis | reverse complement strand
GTTCTATAGTATTTTGTCGCGCCGCACCACTCGCGTCCGGTGTAGACACGGTGTTAGGAATCCTGTTTTCCCTTATAAGGATTCACGCTTCGGGCACACCCCCTAACTCCACCCCCACACCCCTCCGCCCCCACCGATGTCATTGTCCATCGCGATGTTTCACTGTAGACATCGTCCGATGTCAATTTTGTAGACATCGCCCAACCCTAGTGGTTATTACTACAATACAGGGAATTTGTGGGTGAAAACGTGTCAGAATTATGCCGTCTTTGCCATAAATACTTGAAGAAATTATTTTATTTCAGAAGTCTGAAAAGAATCAGAACACCACAATATACTCTTTGTTATGTGTGTATTAAATGAACAGACTTGGAACCCAATAAACGCATCAAAGCATGCACTATATCAAAGGAAGTGACAATAAGTTGAGTTGGGACCACTCTGAAATTTCCAGGACCAATCTGCAGGTATGGGTCATGTGGCGGCTCTGTCTCTCCAGTCAGGTAAATAAATCCTACATGTGACTCATCTGACCTTCAGAGCTTTTCATGTGTCACACACTAAATCGCACTGCAACAATACAAGCCACTAGCAAGAGAGGCATGCAGAAGGGTCCAACAGAAGTTACAATTTTCACTTTACCACATCACAGCTGGGATTAGAAATAGTGCACTAGAAATAGAGCCTAGGCATTAGGATAGTCAATATACAGGTGGGATACAGAATGAGTGCTCTGAAAACAAAACGCTGACAACCACCAAAATCAACTCATGTTATTAAACCGTCAATACAAGAGAACCCCTTTTTCTTGAGATTTTGAAATGGTCTGGTTTTGATCAAAGTAAATACACAAAAGTTGAAAAGTTTGGGATCGGTACAACTTGATGCTTTTGAAAGAAGTCTCTTATGTTCACAAAGGCTGTATTTATTTGAACAAAAATACAGTAAAATCAGGACTACTGTGAAATGTTATTACACTTATTGATATGACTGTTTTCCATTTTAATATATCTTAATATGTAATTTATTCCTGTGATGCAAAGTTGAATTTCCAGCATCATTACTCCAGTCTTCAGTGTCACATGATCCTTCAGAAATCATTCTAATATGCTGATTTGCTGCTCAAGAAACATTTCTTATCATCATCAGTTGAAAACAGTTGTGCTGCTTCATATTTTTGTGGAAACTGTGATATATTGTTTTCAAGATTTGTTGATGAATATAAAGTTCAAAAGGACAGCATTTATTTAGAATTGAAATCTTCTATAACATAAACTATCAATTTTGTTCAATTTAATGCATCCTTGCTGAATAAAATTATTTGTATTATCAATACAATGCATTAATTTCTTTCAATTAAAAATAAATCTTCTGACCCAAATATTTTGAACGGTAGTGCACACACAATAAGCCACAAAACAACTAAAACTATTTACATTTAAGCAAAATAAAATAATCCCGATACATATGCATTTTATATCTTATTTATGTTCAGATGGAGCTAAACATATTTTTACTGTTTAAAAGTGTGTGAAAAGGTCTCACATGGCTCTCTATTCCTATGTTCTCCTTTCCTCTTTAGCCATTCTGTGCTTTCCTCTCTTCCTTCTCTTCTCAAGGTGATGGTAAAGGAGAGCCCATGCACCAGAGACTTCTCGCTCGCTAACACACTCAATAGAGCACAATATTTCTCCGGTGCTGGTGTGAGACCTGCGACTCTATGACCCTGTGTCCTCTACGGTCTAAGCTATGAAAATCTATTATAAAATACATTAAGTTTCCACAAAAATATTAAGCAGCACAACTGTTTCAACACTGATAATAATAAGAAATGTTTCTTGAACAGCAAATCAGCATATTAGAATGATTTCTGAAGGACCATGTGACAATCAGCTTGAAAATCAGCTTTTCCATTACAGGATTTAACTTCATTTTATAATATCTTAAAATAAAACAGTTATTTAAATTGTAATAATATTTCACAATATTACAGTTTAACGGTATTTTTGATCAAATAAATGTAGCCTTGATGAGAGATTTCTTTCAAAAAACCCAAACTTTTGAATGGTAGTGTATTTAAAATATTTTTCAAAAAATTTTGTATAGCTGGTGTCTTCCACAACCAACAATTTTGCCACTAATAAAGATATATCAAAATTCGGTGTACCTGGTTACAATGCTTGAGATGAAATACGAGACATGCTGTGTGAAAAAAAATTAAAAAGGTAAATAAAACTTTTTATAACAAATCTCTTAAAATCAAGTTGTAATTTTGTCAAATTACGCAAAACGTGTGAAATACTGGACAAAAACCATACACAAAAATTGTATGAAAAAAATTGTAAAAATTTGTATGAAAATGTGAAAATTTTGTACAAATATTATGCAAAATGTGTATATTTGGTATATGTAAAATATCAGCAATGAAATTAAATCAACTGAAATGTAAACTGTTAAAACACTTTCTCCCACTCTCACTAGTTTATTTTCTAGAAGTCCACAGATGAACCAAAATTGCCTGTAGCTGAAGATATCTACACAGACACAGGTCTCTATGATATTATGACCTTTAGGTATGGTGCCGGGCTGTCCCGGGGCCTCTAGGGTCCCACATACATTGTTTTATGCCATCACAGAATTACATCATTCCATATTTTTCATCCCTCCCCTCAATAAATTACTAAACATGCAAATAATCCATAGTAGTCGTGTGTCAAATAGAGATGCATTGGCATGAATGGCAGTCAAAGAACTGACCTGTAAGTACATAGTCGTAGTGGTTGACGTTGTTGAGCTTGATCCCTTCATACAGGACATGAAGCTCATCTGCAGTCAAGACCTGTCCCTTCCAGTGAGAGTACCCTGAATAAAGACAGATCACAGATCAAATACACAGAAATCAGATTAAAAATCCAGCGGTGATGCAGAGCGTCTGCTGACGTTCGAGCTGCTACGAGCATGAAGATCTCGTGTGGTCACATGACACTTTCCGCACCACAGAACGGACAGAAGCGCCACCGCTTCATCAGACACCATTACTGTTGCCGCGGGAGCTGTGATGTCACAACTCAGGTGAGTCACCGAGCTGGTCACATGGTATGTTTCTAGTTGCTAAGAAACAGGACAGAGGAAAGCCTGAGGGGCTGGATGAAAAAGACGCATCATTGTAGCCTTGATGTGTGTGTGTGTGTGTGTGTGTGTGTAAGTGTTATGGGGAGAAGATGACTGCAAAGGGGAATCTTTGATAAGACGGGTGTCTGTCGTCATCATTTTCTGCTGCCGCAACTCTGCAAAGCCTCTCGGCTGGAACCACAAAACCTCTAATCCCAGCCACTTCACCCACACGTATCATGCAGATACTCTATTTCACACCAAATCACGATCAGGGAAAGCATTGAGAAGATGCCGCATGAGGTGCATGCTGTTTCTACCCATAAGGCTTTGCAGTGCCCGTTGATATTCTGAACTGAGATGAAGTTCTGGATGTCATAACCTGCAAAATTATATGAAAGGTCGAACTATAAAGTGCTAGAGGGAAGGTCCAGTTTGGAGATCTCCTTGCTGTCACATCAACAGGCAGAAAGTACTTTTAGATGCTGATTACCAAAAAATTTTACTGAATAATTACTATTACTTATCATCAACTTAATTCTAAATGTTAATTCTTAATTCTAAACATTTAACCCAGTTAAATGTTTGTACATTAACGAGACATGGCCAATGAACAGGTCAATAGACGCTGCATTGTCACTAGTGATCGACCGATATTGATTTTTTTATAACCGATACCGATACGACCGATATTGATTTTTTTTATAACCGATACCAATTATTTGCATGTTTATGTGCCCGATAACCGATATGCAGAACCGATATTTATTTACTGTTATAAAGTAAGAACGTACTTCACTTTGGTTTTTCCTCTTTTCAGTCATCTTTTTTTTTGTTTTGTTTTTTTAAGTGTTGAAAATTAGCAGTCTTTCATGTTAAATTTAATCTTCATATTACAACAATAAAAAACATTTTATTTATAAAAAGCATCAACAGAAACAACACTAATATTAACAATAAGCAAAATAGGTCTAATGTTTTCAAATGGAGAAAATAAATAAAGGACAGGAGTCATATCAACTTCATTTTAAACTACAGTTTTAGTAGGTTTATAAGCAGTTTAATAGCTATGAAGTCAAGAATAATTCACTGGATAATGTTAATTCACTGAATAATATTCTCTGGAATATTGGAATATAACAAACAAAACATCGTATTTTATTGCATTTCTCAACTGGTATGTTATATCAGAATTATTAAATAATGTTTTTGTCCTTCTAGATTATGAAATGCCTGCTGACAGCGCGGTTTATCTATGCAGTTACACAGAACTATACTCAAACTGCGATCACTCGCGGAGATAATAAATAATTTCCATAGAGTTCTATTTATTTAGATGTTTATTAGCGAAATAATGGTTATATAGTAAATGTTAATACAATTTAGTCTAATGATGAGCAAATATACAACAGAGAGAGAACTAAATTCAGCGCTTTTATTTCCAACATGCGCTCATTCATGGCTGCATATTATTTAATTCCGGCAAAGTTACGTCTTTATTGGGACAGGAATTGACGGATTATTTTACATGACTCCGTGAGTTGGTCTCTATTTCTTAGAGCCAAGCTGCATAAACTACATATCAGCCATTTATGAAATGCATCTAATTTGTGCATAAATGGCTGTTATGTTTAATAAAGTTTACTAACTACAGCAAATCAAGTGCCTGCACGCCGTTGTTGTTGTTGTCTCGTCTCCCCTCAGACGCGCTGCAATGGCGATCCTGCGCGCAATTCTCAAAACACCCACAAGATGGCGGCATTTATCGGTGAATCCGATATTACAAAACCGATATCCGATTATGGTAAAATGCTTAAATATCGGGAAAAATATCGGTAAATCGATATATCGGTCGATCTCTAATTGTCACCTCTATAAAGTAACGAATAAACTAACAGAATTCAAAAATTCAAAAACGTAAGGATGCACTGATAATGATGATACACTACTAATTACACTACTGTTAAAAAGTTTGGGGTCAGTAAGTTTTTTATTTAATTGATTATTTTTTTCAGCAAGGATGCAAAAAGTTTTTTTTTTTTTAATTATGGTCTTCTCTTCACAAACATATTAAGCATAATAAGAAATGTTTCTTGAGCCCTAAATCAGCATATTAGAATGATTTCTCAATGACCATGTGACATAGAAGAGTAATGGCTGCTGAAAATTAAGTAAATTAACTAATTTGCCATAACAGGAATGAATTACATTTTTAAATACATTAAAATGGAAAACAGTACTTTTTCACAATATTACTGTTTTTTTTTAAATTTTTTTACTGTTTTTGATTGAATAAATGCAACCTTGGTAAGCATAGGAGACATCTTTCAAAAACAAAGCAAACATCTTACAGATTGCAAACTTTTGAACTGTGTTTTTGTTAAGGTCAATAACCAATAAACGGCTGATGTAGTGAATCTATAATATCATAATATCTCCTTTTTTATAAAAACAAAAAAGCTTCCACTGCTCACTAAAAATCTATTTTACTTTTTAGTGGAGTAATCAAAGTGAGCAGTGGAAGATGGACAAATATTCCTTTCAAAAGGTGCTATACAAAAAGTATCATATTTGAATGAGAAAAAAGGGCTCATAATAGTAGAGCGGGGAAATATCTAATATTGGCCAATAATGATCAAACTGCCAACATCAAATGACCCATATGGTGCCAATATACTGCATTCCTACCATAAATTATCAATCAAATTTTATAAAAGGATAAATTAAACATTTTCGATTAATAAATTGGATCATAATTTTGCAGCTGGCCTAAGACGACTCAAGTGCTGAACTAGTTTTTTTTTCTTTAGCATGAAGTAACATCATGGATATATATACATCCTGGTACTCGGTTAGCTGCTGGTTTGGAAATACTTAGTAAGCCAGCAGCACATGAGTCTGTGTCCCTCTGTCTATAGGCTTAAACGGTGGGGAAGTTGTGTCCTAATGGTTAGAGAGTCAGACTCGTAACCCAAAGGTTGCGGGTTCGAGTCTCGTACCGGCAGGGATTGTAGGTGGGGGGAGTGAATGTACAGTGCTCTCTTCCACCTTCAATACCACGACTGAGGTGTCCTTGAGCAAGGCACCGAACCCCCAACTGCTCCCCGGGCGCCGCAGCATAAATGGCTGCCCACTGCTCTGGGTGTGTGTTCACGGTGTGTGTGTTCACTACTGTGTGTGTGCACTTAGGATGGGATAAATGCAGAGCACTAATTCCTAGTATGGGTAACCATACCATACTTGGCCACGTCACGTCACGTCACTTAAACGCTTTTGAAAAACCCAACTCAAGTGGCTAAAGACAACGTTGCAGCCCTGAGGAGAAGAAAGCATCCAAGCAGAGAGGGAGGCCGGTCACAGGGCATGCAAAAAGTTCCCTGATCTCAATCAAAACATAAAAGAAAGATCTCAATCAAAACATAACAGGATATGTTTTAAAGGATCAGATTTGAAGTGCACTATCCAAAGGGGAGAAAAAATATCACAATACTTCTACTCTCTTGAAGTACAGCGATCAGTGCTTGGTCTGTTTGGACAGCTCACTAACTACACTTTTCACACACAGATCATAATGAACTGTAACAAAATGTGAACGCAATATGCATTAAGCACTTCAATGAAGCATCTGTTTCTGTCCTCATGACAGTAAGACATTGTCGAAGAAAGAGGTCAAGGGGCACTACGGTGCATTTGCAAATTAAATTTACTGCATCAATATGAAAATGCACTTGGGCACTCGGCACAAGTGATATCCGACAACTGATCAAAACTTGTTATCTTAAATCAAAAACCATCAGGATAAAAATTCCCTAAAGCCTCAAACCCTTATATGCAAATTATGCACACTGTGACTGGCTGGAATGTTCAGAAACTGTTTCAGTTCAGCCAATGTTCATAATTTGTTTATCTAGTAAGCATTACTAATCAAAGTCATTATAACAAGTATATTTTTAATCACATGTTCATAACCTGATCAGTCCAGGCAGCCTGTCAGGTTTAACGAAAATAATAACTTGAAGAACACATTAATTTACATTTATAAAATCTGTAGTGATTTCTTTTTGGTCAGTTCTGTCAGTGCCTGTTTGGGCATATGTTGCATTGTCATTATGACACATAACTTCTTAATCTAACAAAAAATCTAATGAAAAACCTGAACTCTTAATGTGCTGTTTAACACATTTTCAAAAATGATTCCATCTGGATCCAATTATGGCATCATACAGTAACACATTCTATTCATCAGTGCATCTGCGACATCATAGTAACAAATATGCTTCCACACAACATTTGAAATATTTTGAGACTCTTTAACTAAGCGAACCACACAATTACTTTTATCTAAAATGCTTTCAAATGACATTGTATCACTGTGACAAGCTGTTCTCCAAAAATCAGCAGAATGTTTGTGTCAGCCTACCTGTGTGGTTGGAGAACTGAACAGAGTTGATCGAGTCTACCTCAAACCCCAAGACCCGACAAACACACACACACACACACACACACACACACACACACACATTCCAAACATGAAAAGAAGTTCCTTCAGAGAGTGACACAGATACATAAAGTACTCAATGCAATAATCACAAGGGCATGTGATCAGAATAAGAATATGTACTATTCTTACACAATATGATTTTATCAGATGGTTAAACATCAAAATCAACTATCAGTCCCTTATTGAGCATCTGGTAACTTTAACACAGTTTCTATTCTGCTAGGCTCCATCCATTGTGTTAATAATCAAGCTATATAATGTTTAAGTGTCTGAGCTTGACCAGCACATGTTTCTGAAAATCTAGCATATGCTTTTAACTTCCTAAATGATGACAACACATGCATATTAGTTGCTTTTAAGCCAGAGACCACAAAAGGTGCTGCATAACACAAATGAGTCACAGTATTATGGAAGTTAACACTTTTATAATATTGGCCTACTGAGGTTTGCTTATGTCAAGGGAAACATTAAAAGAATTTGAAGGGAAAATAAAGGGTAATTTCACATACTCTTTGCAGCAGTACTATTGTAGTATTTGGGGTCATTCATATTCAACATTCATGTGGTTATTATGGGTAACTTCAACAGCTTTTCTATCCTGCTAGGTTCAATCCATTGTATAAAATAAACTATGATTAATACATTTTAGGTGTCTAATATATGCTTTTAAATCAATAGCTTCCTAAATGATCACACTAATAACACAGGCATAGTTGGTTTCAAGTTCAAGAGCTCAAAAGATGATGCATTATGCAAATGAGCCAGAAAAGTTCAAGCTTTAGTCTGACTACTGGAATGTGGTTATGTCAAACAATCACAGGAACATATTTTGAGGGAAAATAAAAGGTTAACTTCACTTACTAGTAGTATTAGTTCTATTAATACACGTACAAATTTGTTGTCTCTGCATGGGAACAAACATAAAGACAATTCCAAAACACGAGGGTTATCTAATCTAAAATAGCACTCTCTGTCACTGAAACACTCAAAAGTTTAAAGATGAAACATTCAAATGCAGGATGCACGAGCGTGGGTTTCAGACGCGACTGGAAGAGCCTTTGAAAAAAAAAAAAAAGAAAGAAAAAAAAAAAGTCACGATTTTGCTGGCATTGAGCCTCCCGGCTGTGACGTCAGTCTCGAAAACGTAAGCCAGCGCGAGCATGCAGAAAAAGGGCTCGAGTCATAAGAAGGTGACAGCTGGAGCCATTCAAAACCTAATGAGCCTGGGTTAATAGTTTGGACGCGGTGCGATCCCTCATAACACATTATCTTTCAGAAACCAAGATTCAATGATATCCGAATCATTTCTGGTGATGGTTAACGGCAGTGTCACTCCTGGCTAGAGCTTTAAGTTTCTGTGGCAAACAATTAGCCAAGTAACTATTAATAGGAACATATTTTAATCAAGAGGCAAAGTTCTGGGAATGAAACGGTCTAGACTCGGGATGAGGGAAGTTCACTACATAAATATCTCAAATTGCACAAGAACAGCATGCAAGGGAATACTGACCATGTGACCTTTCCTTTCTCCACCAGCAAGCTGTCATGCACTATAACATCATAATCACGAGTGTATTTGTGCCGCGAGCCTCCGAGGAACGATGCTCACCTGTAACGGAAAGGATGCAGATTTATTGCCCACGTATCCTCTCACGACGTGACTCTGAATCGACAGCACTCGGCACTCCATGTCGCGCTCAGTTAAAGCTGTTTTAGACGCTCCAGAATGTCACGAGATCGAGGGGCAGCGGCGAACCGGAGAGGTGCTTCTCTTCCCTTTTTTTACATCCAAATTAGGATCCGTGATGGCAAGTTCTCAAGGCAGCCAGAGAAATGAAGGACATTCACACTGGAGACGCTCATTGGCGGCGAGCGCATCTACTCAGGCATCCTGAGGGGGCACCTAAAATCCACTGACATCACGACGACGCTCGTAGAGCAGCGCTCGAGTCCGCTATTAGTAGTAGAACCGTGGGCTATATTTAGCATGCATTCAGGTAGAGAAGAATGGGCTGATGAAATCATCATGAATCTGTCATGTAAACCAAGGAGAAGCCGAGAAGCCTTAATAAATCCAGTTTGCATTTATGAGTATTAGCAGATGTTGAAATTATATTAAAGATAAATATATGTATTTGTTGCCTTTCACTTATTTTTGCAGTTTGTGCACACCTTAAGAAATGACCTGTTATACAGCGATGCATTAGCGCAATAAACCGAAGTCTGTAGTGTTGCGGAAACGGGGTCCTTCTACACAAAGCACAAAGACGCGCTCTAGAATCCTCCAATCATTAGCGCAGTCAGCGATGACGTCAAGCCGTGAATGAGTGATGTTTGACGTCACCACTGTCGGCAACCTGTGACGTCTATCTGAATTTTAATTCTGTCTATCCATGGGAAATTAATTCTGTTACAAGAAGTATAATAATACCTACTGCACATGTCCCCTAAACCACCAAATAAATTATAATTGTGCTTTTTTTAGAAAGTAAAAGGCCTTTAGTATAATTGTAAAATTGTCCACCTTCAGGTCATGGTACATTTGTCTTTTTTGCTGTGAAATCTTTACTGATTTTTATAAATTAAATTGAATAAAGTAGGCCTATAAAATAATATATTTTCAAGATGACAATTTAGGTTTACTTGATTATCCTTTTTTTTTCAGGCTTTTGAGTAATGTTTATTTGTACATCTCAATTATCTGTGTACTGCATTACATTATAATGTTTCCCCCTAAAAAAAAAATTCAGAGCTTTGATATATCATAATACTACGCATATAAATATCTTATTAAGACATTATTAGGAGATATAGAGTGACAACTCATTTATATCCATAAAGATCTCCATTTACATTACAAGCTATCAGAATTTCATGTTAAAGGGGTCATATGATGCCTTTTTAAAGATCATTATTTTGTGTATTTGGTGTAACAGAATATGTTGACATGCTTTAATGTTCAAAAAACACATTATTTTTCAAATACTATACATTATTGTAGGTCCTCTATGCCCTGCCTCTCTCAAACACTTCGTTTTCTACAAAGCCCCCTCCTTTGACAAGCGCAGTATTTCAAAACAATTATATCTTTCTATTATTTCATACATCAGGCCTTACAGGGTTAAACCTCAATACTTATTCTATTTAATATTTATGGTATAAAAACAACTATCCTAAATGCCCTATATACTTTATTGTCCACTGAAGCTCAAATATTCTGACTCATAGGCAAAGCCTCAGGTCAGGACTCGACTATTTTTGCACAGGTGGGCTGGCAGCTTCAGGCTTTAGAAACCTAGTTCATCTTTTTCATCTTTGGCCTGTTGCCTACCTGACTATGAATCTAAACGTCCGAGCTCAGAGCAGTTTGTCTGGCCTCAGTGAAATGTGAGAGACTGAGAGAGCGTTTCTCTACCCCTTTTCTAAGGTGCTACAAAGAATGATTGAATATGAATCATTTAAAGAGCATATTTTAAAATAAAGCAAACTGTGAGGGACCAGCTCTAATCTTACCCCTAAACGTAAACATTTCTTATTTATTAGAGTGAAAAACACTATTTTCATATTACCTGAGGTGCTTTAAATATTATCTATTTTTTTATAAGCCACTTTCGAATTGCCCTTAAGGTAGTTTTCCAGATTTTGTGCCTGGGGATATTTTTATTTATTTATTTTTTGCACATTTTGCACAAGTGTAAGTAGGAAACACACTCCCACATATGGACTCCAGTATTTATTTTCAAAATAATAATATTTTAATACGTGATCAGTTATTGAAAAAATCATTTCAAGGCTGTATGTACCGTTTTTCATACAAAATAATGAATTTGTCAGGGTTACAGATATTCTTTTTGAATATAAAGAATCCTAATATACTTGTCATGTTACTTTTTTCATGAGAGATGAATAATTTACATATTTTACTAGTACAACAAACCATTAACACACCAGGGGTCAATGTGTTGTTCACGGCTTAATGTGAATGATCTGGATTTAGTTTAATTAAACACTGCTTCAACAACAGTTAGTTCAGTTTTGAAACTATAAATGCCACTAGGCTATATACTTGGCCTCTGCAGTTTTTCAATGGCCACGGTGTTGTTTCTGTCAGTCTATGGCTGCTGAGTCAAACGCATCTCAGATTATCCAGTAGTCGTGATTGCGCGCGAGAGAGGGAGGACCGGATTATAACCGCGCAAAATTCGGTTCCTTTATCACACAAACGTGTGAATCATCACTGCATCGGAGCCCACTTCACCCGTAACAACCGAGAAGGCGCCGACTCACTGACTCATGAGCAGCTGCCTAAAAACCCGACCAATGATGCGTGACACACTGAAGCACTTTAATGACATCTGCTGGTGAGCAAGCGACAGTGCATGTTTACGTCTCAGAATCACATGTAAATTCTAATGTGTCTAACAAACACACTGACTCACAGCGTAAAAAAAGACTCCACGACACCAGATACAGCTCTATCTGGCATGACGGAAAACTAACAAGGGTTCTCGGTATTAGACTGATGTAATGACACTCTCGTTGACACATTGTGTTTACTGTGTCACCCATATAATGAACGACCTGAACAAATCCAATGATTTCTTGTTTTTTATGACCATGAAGTTAAAAGTACTAAAACACATTTCATTACACCTTGAATACACTTGAATGTACAATTTAATCATTAAGCTTTCAAACATTTATTAATTGATTGATTGATGGATGGATGGATTGATTAAAGGGTCTAAAGGCTGTCTGCCTGGGTTTCTTGTCACAATAAAATAGCTTCCTGCATTACACTAAACGCTGGCTTTGATTTGGTGGATATTTATTACTAATAGAGCCTTATACTGCTTATTTTTTGATTATGCTAAACAGTAATAGATTATGCCAAATAACATTTCTTTCTTTCTTTTTTAAATTCCAGTCTTTTAACAAGACGTTTTTTTTTAATTTATCACAATCTCCCAACATCTAGACATTTTGTAGGCTACGTTAAGCCTCTCCAAAAACATCAAAATGAATTTTCAGAAATTGAAATTGTTCAATTATAAAATAGGTTTTTGAATTGCATTTTATTATGTATAATATATATATATATATATATATTTTTTTTTACTATTATGTATAAATATTTTTGCCACAGTTAATATTTGTGGTGTGACTTTAGTTAGCGGTCACAGGAAGGTCAGATGTATTGGATTTACAGTATCTGTATCAGAACGTTAAGGATTATACATTTCACCATTATGAAATGAACTGACATGCTTTTCTCTCCAGTCTTATTTTAGTATCATTAATATACTATTTATAATAAATATTGTATAATATATATATATATATATTTTTTTTTTTTTTACTATTATGTATAAATATTTTTGCTTTTCAAGCGCATTTCAATGTATTTTTATATTAAAAAAAAACATCTTTCAAGAAACTCATCGATGTCCTTAATGAACAAAATAGTTTTCACCATTCTCTGAAAACCTAGATATTGTTTACTTTAAGCCCCCACAAAAAATGTAAACAAATGTATACAAATTGAAAATAAGTTCATAAAAGAGGTTTTTGAATTGCATTTTAATGATTTTTAATAATAAAAAAAAATCTATCTAGAAACTCCAGTGTCCTTAATGAATACAATGAATATAACTGTGGGTATTTTCACCATTTTTTAAAATAATTTCAGTCTCTGCTAAAGGTTAGAGTAGTGGAAAATCTCTGAACACCTAGATTTTTTATTTTTTTTAACTTTTAAGCCCCACAAAAATAGCAAAATTAATTTTCAGTAACTGAATATATTTCATAATAAAAGTTTAAAATAAAAGTTGTTTTTTTAATTAATTTATTTATTTTTTTGGTTCAGATATCATATATCTAGAAACTGCACGGTCTTTGATGAATATAATTATGGGTGCTGGAGGTTCAATTAGGGAACCGCCTAAAGACTGATGACCTTTTCTTGCTTGGTGCTCCTGCCTGACCTTTCAGTGTAACCGGACCTCAGAAGCTGAGACTGTCCAGCATTACCTGATCCACAGCTGTAGTGACATGACAAAACACTGCTGCACACCTGCTCAGGTGTCACTTTGAGCTCAAGAGCAGGTGTGGCAGAGAGAGAGAGAGAGAGAGAGGGAAGAACAAGAATAAGATATGAAGTCACTCAGAAGGACAGATCTGTAGCTCTCTAGTAAGTCACCTTCAAATTAGCCCCTTCATTTCTCAATTTCTCAAAAGCTAATTTCACAGGCGGTTGCTTGGATTTGGACTCGCTGGATATAATTAATTCTTCATTCTTTCTGAAAAAAGATTAAACAGACCGTGGGCCTTGGATTCCCATTGACAACATCACTTTTTCACTTCCTAAGTGGATCGGTGTCACTGTCATCCAAGATGGAGTGAAGATGAGAGGACGAGAGCGGAGTCATGGCTTCTTCCCAGACAGCAGGAGAGACGGAGCGGCCAGTTTCAGAGGAAGGAAGCCGACAGGAGAGGGTAAGGAAGCATGACCAGCAGTATTTCATGTCAGAGTGTTTGCGGGTGTCCTTGTGTTTCAGACACTTTTAAATTATATTAAGGTTGACAAGGTGGGTCTATCACAGCAGCTCCCACAATTTCCTCCGGTGTCATGCTATCCATCATGCGCTCGCTTTTTTGTCATTAAGCAATGAATACACTTGGTCCTTAGGCTTTCAAACATTTTTTTTTTTGAATGAAGCATGCCTTTTCATGTAAATATCAAAGTTTTAAGTAGTTATTGGTTTGTATAACTAACTAGCTAACTAACTAAAGGTGTTTCTGCCTGTGGGTTTCTAGTCACAGCAAAATGGATTTGGTGGACATTTATTACTAATATTTTAAAACAAAATAGCCTCACTGCTTATTTTTTTTTAATATGCTAAACAATAATACATTATGCCAAACAACTTAAAGCAGCATGTCTTTTTTCAAGAATTTAAGTATTTTAACAAGACTTTTTAAATTTAATTGCTGATCACCTCAACATTTTTATTTTAAGCATCACCAAAAACATCATCATCATTAATATTATTATTATTATTATTATTGTGTTTTTCATAAATATACACTACTTGTCAAACATTTGGAATAATTGAGATTTTTTTAAATGTTTTGAAAGGAGTCTCTTTATGCTCACCAAGATTGCATTTATTTAATCAAAAATACAGCACAATAAACAAATAAATAAATAATTGTTTTCTGCTGTAATATATTTTCAAAATGTAATTTACTCCTCTGATGGCAAAGATACATTTTCATCGGCCCATACTCGCATGTCACATGATCACATGATTGATAACAGTTGTGCTGTTTATACTTTTATTCAGAAAGGGTGCACTAAAGTGAAGAAATGTATAATGTTACAAAAGATTTTTATTTCAAATAAACACTGTTCTTTTGAATGTTGTATTCATCAAAGAATGAATAGAATTGTTTTCAACAAGGATGATGATAAGAAATGTTTCCTGAGCAGCAAATCAGCGTATCAGAATGATTTCTGAAAGATCATGTGACACTGAAGACTGGAGTAATGATGCTGAAAATTCAGCTTTGAGATCACAGGAATAAACTACATTTTAAAATATATTCAAATAGAAATCCGTTATTTTGAATTCTAATAATATTATACTGTTTTTACTGTATTTTTAATCAAATAAATGCATCCTTAATTAGTATATGCAGCTTCTTTCAAAATCATTAAAAAAAAATAATTATTCCAAACTTTTAACTGGTCATGTATCCCTTCATATAATTTAAAAGTGTCTCTTACTTGTCTTTGTTCTCACACAATCTCAGAATCCGGTAGAGGACGGCACTGAATCTGGTGCTCTTGAGTTGGTCTCGGTCACAGAAGAGGACCTTCCTATAGTCGAGACGCCCACCACGTTCAATGTGAGTTCCTTCAGCAGTCAAAACAGCCATTCCAGTCACCTGTACGACCCAGACTCGCAGGACCCTCACGTCCCCGTTGAGCTGCCCACTGTGGTGTCGGCTCCACTGCCTGTGTATAAAGCCCATAACATTCAGATCCCACCCAGCCCAGGTGTGCCCGTCATCAAGGTCCAGCCCTTCTTGGATGGTAAGCAAGCTTTCTTGGTGTCACATTGTGTAAGTACAATCTGAAATGGCTTCAGCACGTGGTTTACACGGCCAATTACACAGGGGTTAAAGGACAGATACTTGAGGTGCTAAAAGTGATCTAATCAGTCTTACTCCGCTGGCACCACTGGCCTTTAGCAGACTGATTATATTGACCCGT
>NW_015542366.1:459211-470505 GCF_001515605.1 Sinocyclocheilus anshuiensis | reverse complement strand
ACCCGTCTCTTTCCCTCTCTCTCGCTCTCTGTCTCTCAGGAGCAAGACTGTCAGACTTGAAGTCTTTGTGTTGGCCGTATGTGTCTCGCAGATTGTTGGCTCTGCTCATCATCTTGGGCTTGCTAATTGTCTTGATTCTGGTTCTAGGAATAGGTTTGGGAGGTGAGTCTGTGTGTTTTCTTATAATTTGGCTACTAAATGTTCCCCAGAGGTTAGTTAAATCTGACCAAATCAGCTTTTTGGACATCCCCATTTTGGACATAATTATATAAATGTGTATATGTGTACACTGATGGTCTAAAGTTCGGGATTGGTAAGATATTTATTTATTAATTTATTGTTTGTTTGTGAAATAATATTGCAATTTAAAGTGACTGTTTTTTTCAATTTTATTACATTTTAAATTGTAAAAGGTAAAATGCAATTTATTCCTCTTCAGTGTCACATGATCCTTCAGAAATTATTTTAATATGCTGATTTGGTGCTCAAGAAATATTTCTTCTTGTCAGTGTTGAAAGTAGTTTAATATGACTAATAATAAGCTGTTTAATATAAGCTAATATTGTTTAATAATTTGGTATTATTATTTACTAATATAATTTAGTATTTAATAAAACGGCTTAATATTTTGTGGAAACTGTGTTAAACTACCATTCAAAAGGTAAAGGTAAGATTTTTTTCTTCAAGAAATTAACACTTATTCAGCAAGGACACAACAAATGAATTTAAAGTGACAGTAAAGACATTTACAATGTTAAAAAATATTTATATTTTAAATAAATTATATTTCTATTCATTAAATAATCCTAAACAAACAATGTATGGCAGTTTCCACAAAATATTAAGCAGGTCAAACGGTATAAACATCAATTTGGGTTTTTGGGTAAAAATGCAGAAATGGTCAGCTTTATGCTTAGTGAAAAGGAAAATATCATTAGCTCAGTATACAGACAATAGAAGTCAAAAGAAAGTCCCCACCATGACAGCAAAATATGTGTATGTGTGTGTGTACCTGGTATTCCCTACGTTATGGAGACCAATTTCCCCGGAAGGATAGTAATACCAGTACATTTTGACCTTTTTTTAGTTCCCATGAGGAAACAAGCTTATAAATCATACAGAATGATGAAAGATTTTTGAAAATCAAAAAATGCAGTTTTGTGAGGGGTAGGTTTAGGGTAAGGGGAGAGAAAGTACAGTTTGTACAGTATAAAACCATTATATATATGCCTGGAATGTCCCCATAAAACATGAAAACCCAACATGTGTGTGTGTGTGTGTGTAGGTGTGAAGGTAAGTATCCTCCTTACTAATGAAACTCATCCTGAGTAAATGTTTAATGAGCTCCACCCTGCTGTATGAGGATAGCTCACTGCTAACAGATGGCTGTTTTAACTTCTTTTTGAGAGGTGTGTGTGTGTGTGTGTGTGTGTGTGTCACCATCATGCATTTGTTCTCTGTTTCTCCAGTGGGTCTGAAGAGCTGCTCAGGAAAGTTTCAGTGTTTGTCATTGGTTCAGTGTATCAGCAGAAATGCTGTGTGTGATGGAGTCAAAGACTGTGGAGATGGAGAAGATGAGCTCAACTGTGGTGGGTTGATCCTATCTGTCTCTTCTTGACCTTAAAATCAACATGAAACCAAATCGACCCTATTTATTGTTTCAGTATACGTTTCATATTCAAAATGATTGCTAAGAAAAAATTATATACAATCAACAAAGACACCAATTTTGTCCACATCAGCAGATCTTTCAAAATCCTCAAAACCTGACCGTAACCTCTCTCTCTCTCTCTCTCTCAGTGCGTGTGAGTGGCAAGAGCTCTGTGCTGCAGGTGTTCAGTAGGGGCTCATGGAGGACTGTGTGCTCTGAGGGCTGGGATTCTCACCTGGGCTCCGTAGCCTGCAGACAACTGGGATACAGCAGGTATGAAGAATTATGAATGTACTACGCAGAATCTTTCTAATTTAAATGTTGGGGCAGATGGATTGCATTTTACATTAAGCAATTATATTTCTCTTGTATAGCTGATCATAACAAGAAAAATTTGACTCCCCAGAGATCCAAAAGTAGAAAAAAAATAATTGAATACATGTACAGCAACACTGACAGTGAACAGCTCTTCATCTGAACATATGGCTTGAAATGTCACTGATGGTTGAAAGAGGTATTAAATTATTTTTCTACTTTTGGAGTTCTGGTGTGTCAGCTTTTTCAGATGTTTGTGATTGAGCACCCACATTGAGCTTTTTGCCTGCTGGATGTGTGCAATTTTTGTCTTTTTCATCTGATATAATGATAAAGCTGCTTTTTTTTCAAACTTTACTCATCAATAAATTAAAATAGTGTTAATAGATTAAAATGAACTAAATAATCTATAAAAAATTATTCAATTTAAAATAAATTACATTTTGTAAATTTTTAAATTCTGGTTTCGAGAGCCGAATGTTCTTCAGGGTTCCTACTCTCTTTGAACAATGAATTAATGAACTTTCCAGCTGTTTGTGAATTACTGGATAAAGATCAAGGAAAAGGACTTTTTAAAAATAATTTACTCACAATTTATACCCAATAAAATATTTCAGTGCTTGGAAAATAATAATGATTTCAGTTGTAAGATCTTATTAATTTCTATGACTTTGACAGGTCTAGAAATTACATTTTTTAAATTCCCTCTTATATCCAGGTTTTCCAAGACCATGGGAGGCGGGTCTTCAACAAAACAAAACAAAACAAAACAAAACAAAACAAAACAAAACCACAAACACAAGAAACAAAACAAAAAACCTAATCTTGATTATTATTATTAAAGCTTATTTTAATGCTTGTTTTGTCTCATTTTAAGTTAAACCTTGTAGCTCTTGGAAGTTTACTAAGGCCCCCTATTGAGGAATAGAGGAATATATATGAAATATAAAAAAATATTTAAAACTTTTCATTCTGTGTTACAGTTTAATGAATTTGGAAGCACAAATTTTGTGTTCTGCTATTTACAGTATCAGCTGTCAATGTCAGTGGGACAGCTGTGAAAGATCAGGACTGTAATCTCAGTAACTTCAGATCCTGGGTCTGCAATTATTCTCTTCATGTCCGTTGACTAACAACGGAGCCAAAATGATCATCTGTCATGCCTGCTATTTCAGGAAAATTCATTTCCCAGAGCAAAGCAGGGATTTCTCCTTTTTAAACACAGAAATATGGTGATACTTTTCTTGTGTGAGTGTGTTTTCTTGCACTGTGTGGGTGCCTACGAATAATAATGAGCCTCTGTTCCTGGTGGCCTCATTATCTGCATAGTTAATCCAATTAAAATCAGACTGCCATTAAATGAAAGAAAGAAAAATCATCACGGCAAATGCTGTTTCACCTCAACTAGGTCAAGTTCCATTTAACATCTGCAGTCTTCTGTCTTTCTTTTTAATTTCAGAGGTCTGTCTGTTCTTAATGTTAGGCATCTTGGCACTTGAATTTAGTAGTTGTTTTGGTCAAAAATAATGACCGATTACCATCCCTCCAGCCACACCTCCTTAATAAGAGAACCAATCAGCATGTCTAAAGTCAATTGCTTTCATCTTTTCAGAAGTAACAGCTTATGAATGAAAGTAAATAAGGGTGAAATTAAGAGGGAAAGAGAAATTGCACTTGTGTTGGGTATATAGTTTTTTTTTTTTTTACATTTAATAACTATAAAATGATATCAATGTGAAAGAACCCAGTGCTCTAGCTTTAATGTAATTGTTTTGATTTTACAGCCAATTCACACTCGATTCAAACCTTTTTCCAGTCATTTGTCTAATGATTGCTCTTTTGTTCTCCTCTGACTGATTGTAGTTACGTGAACTCTACTGATGTTCCCATCTCCTCCATTGAAGCAGTCTTTCAGAATAATCTAGTGGCTCTTAATATCAACCAAACAGGACTTAAAGACAACTTCAAGATCCAAAACTCTTCATACCTCAGGTAAACCTTCTTTTATACTCCCGTGTACAAAGCAACCGAATATACCCTGCCAAAATAAAAAATGTGTTTGACAATGTAGTTTTCATGGCTCCAGACTGAACTAAATGGTCACAAATGTAAAAAAAATTATAAACTTTTGAGAATAATTTAAAATTTACATTTGGAAAATGTGTCTCCAAATGCGAGGTTTCATCAGATATCATATATTTAGAGCATGTGCCAGTGTTTCCTCCTGCAAGGAACAACTAGTAAGTCGATTAGCGGACAAAGGACTCCTATGAACTGGTTCTTTTTAATGTCAGTCAAAAAGATTCCCAACACCGTTTCATATTCGCTCAAGTTTAAAGAAATAGCTCACATTACATCACTTGCTCACCCACGGTTGCTCTGCAGTGAATGGGTGCCGTCAGAATGAGAGTCCAAACAGTCGATAAAAACATCACAATAATCCACAAGTAATCAACACGACTCCAGTCCTGTCTTATGAAGTGAAAAGCTGTGTGTTTGTAATAAACAAATCTATAATTAAGATGTCTTTCACTTCAATACTTTGCTTCCAGCTAAAATACGAGTTCTCTATAATATTGTTTTCTCCAGAGAAAAAGTAATCTCGTCTGAATCAGGAGAGAAATATGCACACATCAAGCACCGTTTACATGCGAAAACAGTTGTATACAAACATGCTGTTTTGATGTGAGAGGACAACAGAACTTTTTCAGTGGAGGAACATTTGTTATGGATTATGCTCTCATATTCTGGCCAGAAGCAACGGTTTCAAGTTAAATAAGTTAAATAGACGGTTGCACCTTAATGATGGATTGGTTTCTTACAAACATGCAGCTTTTCATTTCACAAGATATTAATTGATGGACTGGAGTGGTGTGGATTACTTGTGGATTATTGTTATGTTTTTATCAGCTGTTTGGTCTCTCATTCTATCGGCACCCATTCACTGCATTGGTGCGCAAGTGATGTAATGCTACATTTCTTGTAAAATCTTTTCCTATGAAGAAGCAAACTCATCTACATCTTGGATGGCCATAGGTTGAGTACATTTTCAGCAAGAGTAAGGTCACAGTTGACTCCATGAGTGTTTTTTTGTTCATGTCTGATTCAAAATTAACATGTAATTTGTCCCAAATCTTGGTTTATGATGTGCTTTTATTTTAGCTTTGTGACACTTAGATCAGATTAGTTGTTCACATAACAATGTGTATTGAAAGACAGGCAACGTATTCACAGCTGAATTGTCTTGAATAAATTAAAGTAGTATTTTAAAGCGACATTCCAATATTAAAAAAAAAATAGTATGTAATTTTTAAAAAGTAGTCAACTAATATTAAAAGCAGTTGCACCTTAGCTTAAAAATGAGCATTTCAATCACTCTTTTTCTTTGATCTAAAACAAATTGACTCAAGCCTGAGGAAGAGTTACTCAGGCCAAAGACTGTCAAAGAAGATCAGTCCAGTGACTGACACATTACATGGCACATTGTTCAATACTGACTCCAAACAATCTGAGGTGCCTCTGTAGACAGATGTTCAGGAGCGTCTTTAGTACCTGATAAAGCAGTCAGGACTGTCTCTGAGTCCCAAAGCTGTGAGATCTCTTACCTTCAGATGTATGAACGCTGAACGGCCTTATTCTCTGCAGCTGAGAGAAGGTTTTCAGCTTATGCTGTTTTAAAAAAGGAAAGCTTGACTCCATGCTGAAATGAGATGAGAAATGAGAGTTGATTTGCATTTTTTAATAAAAAGGTAAATGGACGCATAGAAGTGAAACCTGAATACTGTTAACTATGTGTGTAGTTCAGACAGACAGAAAGATATTGATGGCACTGAAAGTGTATTTTCTATTATTCCAGAAAGACTCGATGCAGTTCTGGTATAGCGACTGCTGTCAAGTGTATAGGTGAGTTTTTTTCTTTTTCTTTTCTTTTTTAAAATTAAAGATAAACATCACAACAATCACACAGTCTCTAATTGCTTCAGTGACTCACACTCACACAAGTTATAGACGTCATCTCAGCAATATCATGTATGTTGTTTAGTCAGTAAACACTTAGAAACCACCCAGAACTCCCTAACTAATCAACTATAACCAAACAGCTATATATGTTATAAAAGACTGGTGACTTTTGCATTGTGTCAGTGAGTTTTCCACTCAGATCCAATTTGTGTGTTGCGGTGTAGAGTGTGGCTCCAGGCCAGCCGTCCGCAGTCGTATTGTGGGAGGGAACGTGTCGAGGTCTGAGCTGGTCCCGTGGCAGGTCAGCCTGCATTACCAGAACCAGCATCTGTGTGGAGGATCAATCATCAATGAGCGCTGGATTCTCACTGCTGCACACTGTGTCTACCAGTGAGTATCACACACACACACACACACACACACACACACACACACGTATATCATGTCGACTTGCTGCAAAAAACTGGTCCAAATTGGTTTTGTGCTGGTCCAGACTGGTTTATGGTGATCTGGTGTAGGTCTACACTGGTTTGTACTGGTTCTGTGTTGGTCCAGACTGGTTTATAATGGTCTGGTTCTGGTCCACACTGTTTTATGCTAGTTGGATGCTAGTCCAGACTGGTTTATACTGGTTGTGTGCTGGTCCAGACTGGTTTATGATGGACTGGTGCTGGTCCAGACTGGTTTATACTGGTTCTGTGCTGGTCCAGACTGGTTTATACTGGTTCTGTGCTGATCCAAACTGGCTTATACTATTTCTGTGATGGTCCAGACTGTTTTATGGTGGTAAGGTTCTGGTCCAGACTGGTTTATACTGGTTATGTGCTGGTCCAAACTGGCTTATACTATTTCTGTGATGGTCCACACTGTTTTATGGTGGTAAGGTTCTGGTCCAGACTGGTTTATACTGGTTCTGTGCTGGTCCATACTGGCTTATACTATTTCTGTGATGGTTCAGAGTGTTTTATGGTGGTAAGGTTCTGGTCCAGACTGGTTTATACTGGTTCTGTGCTAGTTCACACTGATTTATGCTGGACTGATGGTGATCAGGGTTGGTTTATGCTTTTTTGTGTCCGTTCAGTCTGGTTTATACTGGTCTGGTGCACATCCAGATTGGTTTACACTGTTTTTGTACTGGTTTAGACTCATTTATGCTGGTTCTGTAGTGGTCCAGAGTCCAGACTAATTTATGCTGGTTCTGTGCTCATCCAGACTGGATTGTGATGGTATGATACTGGTCCAGGCTTTTTTATCCTGATCTGGTACCAGTCCAGACTGGTTTATACTGGTTCTGTGCTGGTTGAGACTAGTTTATGTTGATCTGACACTGATCCAGCCTAGTTTATACTGGCACTGGGCTCATTTGGATAAGTCCAGTACTTAAATTTGTGATTCTTTTTGTTCAAAGCTTTGATCAGCCACTGTTATGGGCTGTGTATGCTGGGATAACAGACCAGCCATTGAGTGGATCTGGAGCTCTCTCTGTGGAGAAAATCATCTACCATGCCAACTACAGGCCAGCAGAAATCAGCTACAACATAGCGCTAATAAAGCTTAAACTACCTCTGTCTTTCAATGGTAAGAATTTGCTTCTTGTCACTGATTGAATTATTTGTATAACAGACTTTTAAATGGGAATATAATCATGGTTTTAGTACAATATATCTCCATTTTCTCTCTTCCCAGACCAAGTAGCACCCATCTGTTTGCCCAGTTATGGCGAGAGCTTTGAGGATGGACAGATGTGTTTGATCTCAGGCTGGGGATCCACAGTGGATGGTGGTGAGTGTGGATCCAATTGGTGTTAGTACACTTTTAAGGGCACTTAATTGAAAAAAAGTTGAACAGCTGGTATTTCTTGTGCAAATGCTTGTAGTAAACACGTTTCACAGCTTTTGAAGATATTTTCAACTATATTGCTTTCTGAGTGTGTATTCAGTCGGCTCTTCAGAATGCACATGTGTGTGTTGCGCAGGAGAGGCCAGTGTGTCCCTACATACCGCTCAGATCCCGTTACGGTCCAGCAGAGACTGCCGCAGACTGGGTCTGACCTCCTGGAACATCTGTGCAGGATTCTCAGAGGGTGGTGCTGGAACATGTCAGGTATTGCATCTGTGTATTATCATCACAAAGAACTACAATAGCCATTATTCAAACAACCACTCTTAAATGTATTTGCACCTTGGTTTAACCCCTAGTCTTCTGTCTGTAGGGGGACAGCGGAGGGCCGCTGGCCTGTCAGGGGTCCGGGTGGACATTGGTGGGGACAGCCAGCTGGGCTGAGAGCTGTGGACAAAAAAACAAACCAGGAGTTTACACCAGCATAAGTGAAGCTCTCACATGGATTCAGCAACAAATGGAGGTACATATAAAAAAGAGTTTTGCTAAAAATAAATAAGTAAAAACTACACTTCCTTATTTACAAAATGTTTAAGGTTGGAAAATCAGTTCTGTTAAATTGTCATTCCCAAAATCTCTAAGTATTTATTAACATTTTGACATTATTAGTAATAAAAGGCAGCTTGACTTGACTTTAAATTTAATTTTAATTTTATATGATTTTGTTTTGTTTTGTAAAGTAAGGGTTTTAACACCAGTGACAAATTGTCATTAAAGATTAATTTTTCACAATGGTGTCAAAAGCATCTCAAAACAAACATCGATTAGAATATATTTCATACATTATAGGCCTACCATTAATTTAGTTCAATAAAAGTCTTTCACACAAAAATAAAACAATGCAACACAAATGAAATGTGTAAATCATCTGAATTACTGAAAGGTACATTTAATGAAATAACTTTTTTTTTTTTTGAATGTGGTGGGAAACTCACCATGTGAACATTTGAACAGCCTCTTTGAACTTTGACCTTGGATGTACTTCCGACTTTTTTATATTTGAAAAATGCAAGCATTAACAAAACGCAATTATTATTATTAAGATTATAGTCAGATCCTACACAAAAGTATAAACTGAAAAAAAGTATATATTAAAATGACTTAAATAAAAATAAAGAAAAATAAAAAAATTCTAACGATTAAATAAAAATGTACTTAAAAATAAGTAAATAAATAACTATAAGTTAGAGAAGTGTTATACCAGATAGAAGAGACAAGAGATTGTTCAGGCACAACATTTTTTTTTCTGGCAAATCCAACCATATTTTGATAATGACCAGGCCAACTAGTCATAGTTAACTAGGCCTGAGTAAGTAAAGGAGCTTAGGCGGGGCTGAACTTCATTCTCATTGGCTAGTTGACACTCCGATTTATTTTTCATTAACTGTGTTTGTGCTGCTGACTAACTGACACACTTCCTGTTCCTCTGGGACTCTTTGACCTTTGAAAAGGTTTTTGGGACACTAGAGTCATCTAGCGGTGATTGTGTTGTAAAACAATGCGCATTCTCAGCTTTTCTCAAGTTCATTGAACTGCAGACCGGACACAGACTTTGACACAGTATTAGCTGTTAAGTCGTACAATTGGTTTTAATTTCATCAAGACATTCTATATTATATTTTCACAATCATATATTTACTCACAATAGGACATTCAGCATTCAAAATGTAACCATATGATAAATCATAATGGTTTTTGAATACCTGCCCGTGTGCTTCAGCTGCTAATAATGTTCGCGGCATTGTAAGTGCTGATATTTCCTTTTGGAAATACAAATAATAGTTTAAAATGTGTGTTTTTTAATCAGAAAGAAGAGGATCAGCAACATTGAGCATCTCTTGGTGGATGAGCTTCTACTGGACTCCGTGCACATATTTCCATAACCAACATCTAACATACCTTATCCAACATGACTTATGAAGGGGAAATCACGTTATGAATCATTCTATAATTTTGGGTACAACTCATATCAGGAAAAACAATACTCTTTCTCAATAAATTAACTACTGGTTTCAGTTCAAAATATTTTTCAACAGTGTAACTTCTCTGCTAGTTGCCAAGCTTAATCATTAAACACCAATTTGATAGTACAGATAAAAAGATGTTTTCTCTGGTGGTGACTTTGTCAACTATGTTACGGAAACTGTGTGGATTGACTGGTAACATAGTTGACAGTTTCACCATTTTGACTTTGATTTGGTTGGCATTGTCTGGCCAACCAAATGTTATTTTCTTGATCAGGTTAACCTGAACCTTTAATGTTTGTTTGAATTAAAATTATAAAAAATATTGCAAATCATAACAATGTACCCAACACAGTTGACGGGCAGTTAATACTGTGTACTCCTTGACAATAAGTCACTGGAGAGGACATTTACCATAATGTGCTCAAAGTGTTTATTTTTCTCAGGTATTTGGATTGTAGAAATAAATTTAATATAGATAATTTTGATTTTAACATTTTTTATTCATTATTTTGAACTCACTCAAGACCCACTCAATTCAAAAAGTGGACATTGTAAAAAAAACTATAATTTAAGGGACATAAAGGCAAAATTAAGGTTTATGTAATGTGGCGAGCTCAAACTGAAAAACGGTGTATAAAATATATGTGTGAGATTATACTATGTATTCTAATAACGGATACAATATATATTTCTTAAGAAAATTGCTAGAAAAAATAAAATGATCATCAATGGACATGAAATGTACACTAAATTATAGAATGACCCAAATATATAAACATAATTCCTGTTGATTCTATTCACCAGAACAAACGTACAAATTAGTAAGAAATGTACCGGTTATTTGTAAACTATATCTATTTTTTTGTACATTATTTACTTGTGCTCAAACATCTATCATTTATTAATGTCAAAACTTTTAAGTGCATATATTTTTGTAAGGCCAAATGTATACACGCTTAACATGTGATGCATTTATTATCTTCAATAAATGAATGTTATTAAGAGATTTAATGATCTTCTTAAGTCTCTATTTTGCTCTGTATTCTTGCCTTCACTTCCTTTGGTTTTGCTATTACAGGGTTCCCACTCTTTCATGAACACCAGATTCAAGGACTTTCAAGGACTTTTTAAAGCACCATTTATTTTATATCAAGCACCTATCAAATTCACACCCCAGCATATGTAGTGTCATGAAAGACCTTACAGTACTTAACGTTTCACTTACACTTAACATTTACATTAAGCATTTCAGAGTAATCATATTTTGAATGTGTAGGTTTCATAAATTTAGACCGTGTTGAGCAATTGTGTTCAAAGGAATTTAATGAAATCCATTGAAGTCAGTACTGGTGATAAATAACATTCAATTTGTAAAATATTGATAAAATATGCATCAAACTGATTTTTGCTGTAGTTCTTGTACAAGATTTAAATTGGAAAGAATTTCTCAATTTTTAAATTAATAAAAAGTGCTTAAATGTTGTAATAACATGGTAAAACCT
>NW_015542366.1:442567-459092 GCF_001515605.1 Sinocyclocheilus anshuiensis | reverse complement strand
TCAAAATAATTTTGTAAATTACTTTTTATTGTAAATCCCATTTTTTCATCTTTGACCTAGGAATGCAGCTCAAAGATGCAGCTGCTCAAAACGTCAGTATTTTTTGAAAATATTTCATGAGCATTTTAAACCTTGTACATAAAAAAATATATATAAAGAAAAGAAATAAAAAAACAGGACGTTCTGTTTGCTTTTAAACTGTAAACGCTTTTCACTAAGCTGTAATCCCTGCATAAACAAAATTTATTTCAAATTTAATTCAAGCACTTTCAAGGACCTATGTTTGTTTTCAAGTACTTTCCAGGCCTTGAATCCACATGTCTGAAATTCAAGTACTTTCAAGAAGCGTGGGAACCCTGTATTAATTATACACAAAGTATTCGAGAAATTAATAAATGCCAAACCAAACAAATCCAGAGAAAACAGACCAAAAGTAACCCTAAACAAACCCCAACATGTTCCACTTTCCACGAACTACATTACAATTTGACTCCGAGTCAAATGATTTATTTGTTTACACACCAGACTGAAGGTTACACTAAAAATACTCTCTCGGCATGACCTCGGATGTCATACTACAGGATGCACAAACAAATACAATCACACACAACAAGTGTCCTTCAGGTAGTGTTCTTTATTACAAAATGAGGAGTCTGAAAGGCAAATCTGTGTGTTTGTGTGTGTGTGTGAGAGACAGAAGCGATTATAGAAGCAAAGAGAAAAATGCTCAAAGCCCCCAGAGTGCAGCGTTTAAACCTCCCCGTGCTAAGCTAACGGAGTTTCTCCTTTCGGGTTAGTCATCTGACCGATGGCATCACAAGACTACTGCTGCAAATGAAAAGCCACTCAGTACAGACAGCCTACAGCACATACTGAACACGCTAAATAACTAGAAAACAGGATGTATGAGCGCAATCAAGTGACGGCTGTAAATGGAAGAATTTCAGCTCGTAAAATGGGACAAAACGTTGAATCAATATATATATTGGCTTATTTGTTAAATATACCATCAAGAGTTTACTAACAGCTCGACTGTACCAATCTCATGGGGTATACACTGATAGATTTGTATTTCTATTGTGGGCATGTTATGTTTCCAAAAAAAAATAATATTGTATGTTTCTTTACAATAAATGAAAACACATGCAATCAATTGTTAAATATTGAAAATATTTGTTTTATCCAATTTTTTCTTAAAAAAAAAAAAAAAGACATTTTCCTGCATAAAAACTCTATGAACTGTCCATAATAACACAGAATAAAAAATAAAAAAAGCCGAAGGGGTTTAACATCAACGATGAGTCCCTTTGCCAAAAAAAACAAAAACTCATAAATACAAAATCTTGTTGACGTCCTTCTCGGTTTCACTTAAGTTGGAGTTTTTGCAATATAATCATTAAAAAGCACATTTTCTTCTCATACAACAATTACAGGCATTGAATTTCATAAACATTATCACAACCTTGCAAACATATCATTTTTGGACACGGTATCCATGCCGATTGCACAGGAAGTGACATCAGATATGTATGGAAGATTATTTTTATTATTTAATTCCACCATGGAAATAAGAAAGCAAATTGTGATTTTTTTGTTTAGCCTTACAATTCTAACTTTAACGTAGAAATTTTTCTTTTGTAAGTTCTTTTGTTTTTCTTTTCTTTTGAGTTGATATCTCCCAATTCAGACTTTAATCCAGACCATTTTTTTCTCGCAATTCTGAGGAAAAAGAGCAGAATTGCAAGAAAAAAATCTGTATTGTCAGAAAAAAATGTTAGATGTAATTGTGACATTAGCTCACAATTCGAAGAAGAAAAAAAAATCAGAATCGAGATAAAAACTCAGATCTGAGAGATAACTCAGAATTGCAAGGTATAAACTTAGAATTGTGAGGAAAAAAAAAAGAATTGCAAGATATAAACTTGCAAATGCAAGATATATATTCCCAATTCTGAGGAAACAATCAGAATTACGAGATAAAAATTTGTGACATATAACCTCACAATTCAACGGAAAATAGTCAGAATTGTGAGATAAAAAGTCGCAATTACCTTTTAAATTTAGTTTTATTCTGTGGCGGAAATAAACTTCCATAAATACGAGAGCGTCTCACACTGTGGCATTAAAAATGTAAAAACGTAAGGCTTCAGAGTCTATGCCTTCAGCGGATAGTCATTCTTTGTACTTTGTACTAAGTAGTTACCACAATCCCCTCCAAAACAGGGTGAGCACGTTAAAAGTGTTTTTTTTTGTCTTTTTCATACATAAATACTCCTTACAAAACATAGCAAACCAGAGCAAAACAAACAAAAGGAGAAAACAAACAAATTGGCACCGATCACTTGTGACTGTACTATAAAAATAGTTCCTTTTTTTCCTGGTGCCTGATTAAAGCAAACACAGGCATGCAAGAGCTGAAGTCTCATTGTCATAGTATCCGAGACTATGAGGATAAGTACAACCGAAGCATCCAGCATCAACATTTTATTTGATTTTTTCCTTCCTTTTAGCTCTTTCAGAATGTGCTTTGAACACTTCCTTTAAGTTTACAGTATCATACAAAAAGTGCACTCGGCTATGATGCGTGTGAGACTTGTGCTTGTGTCTTCATTTTGACCTGCTGTGTGTATGGGTTGTGTCGGCGTGTGTGTGGCTTTAAGCCCTTTCTCTGTACTTCAAACGAGCTATTTGACAGCTTGAGGATGTCCTGTGACCTTCAACACGTCAGCCGAGGTGTCTGTGTGAATGTCTCTTTCTTCTTAGTGCTCTGATGCGCCTTAAATGTCTCTCTCTCTATACTAACGGCACTGTGTGTGTGTGTGTGTGTGTGTGTGTGTGTGAGTTGTTCAGTCCTACTACAGCGAGTCGCTGGTCTCCAGGCCCAGCCTGGTCATGTCAGAGTGGGGAGGATCATTGTCCTCGTCCTCTTCATCCTCTTCATCTTCATCATCCTCGCTGTGACCTCCCATCATGACCTGCTGCATGGCCAGTGTAGCTCCATCTGATGAGAGCGTGTGTAGTCCATCCTCACCTACACCGACTGTTACCATGGTACCTGAGTATGACAAACAAAACAATTCTAATCTTGAAATATAGGCAATTAAATTATAGCACTTAATCATTATTTATGCAAAAATAAGTTATTAATCATCGATCATTAATCGGGTCTAACAAACAAAAACAACTTAAATTCAAGCTGTCAGAACCTTATTTTTTAGCTTGAGTAGCTCTGCGCTCTGATAATGTGAGGTTTTCATTATATTTCAGTCTCTACAGATCTGGATGTTGTCAATTAGATTAACCTGTTAGCAGAATTACTATTAATAAAAAATAAAAATAAAAAGATTATTAACTGAAAATAATTTCGAAATGCATGAATTATTAATCCATACACACTGTATCATTAAAACATTTCATTACACCAAATACACAAAATAATGTTCTTTTTAGCAACATCATATGACCCCTTTAATGTATGTATATTCAATTAAAATTTCTGAATTAAATCAGCATTATAAATTCAATAATTTTTCAGTAAAATTAAGTAATCAAATTAAAGAAAAATAAAATGATTATTAAATTCAAAGATTAAAAATAGAATCAATTATTATTCCATAAATTTCATATATTTATGGATTCATTCAAAATGTTCTCAATTAAATTAACCAGATAACAGAATTAGAATTAAAATAATTTTTAGTTAAACAAGAAATTAGATTAAATTAAGACATAAAATGATTATTAAATTAAAATAATTGCAAAAATCATGAATTATTAATCCAAAAATACCATTACATATTTGTTTTTACCAGTACATATGTTTCTACTTTCGGCAAATTTTTTAAGTGAAGCAGTTTTGTTAAAAATATGATTTTAATACAAATACTAACACAAATACTCATATTTTTAGTTATTTTTGTTAATATTAATAATAACTAAATAAATATTAAAACATTTTAGTAGTTTAATGAGTGTTTTTTTCTTCATTATGATATCAAAACAGCTGCATCATCCTGGCATGTTTTATTTAATACCCTCCAACAATATAAAAATTAATTTTACTTAAATTTAAAATATACTAATCATAAAATAGGTGCATTCAAGTCATTCTACCTCTGAACTGCTTTTTAATGTATTTTTAAATAATTGAATAGAGACTGGAAAATTGGCCCATGTAATTAGTTGGGTTTGGTAAGGGATGCATTAGATTATCAGAGCAACCATACAGCAATGTGCTAAAAACCACTCAGAACACCACAGAAACCACACAGCTACGCCCTGGCAACCATCCTATTCCCAGTGGGAGTCTTGCACAGGAAAGCACCCTTTTTCCATCTTAAAATGTACCATTGCACCTCAAACCAAACTCATGTTCTATATTGCTTAATCTATGGGCTGTACCGTCTTCCATGGTGACCTGCTGCTGGGACACAGAGGCGGCGAGGGAGTTGGGCCAGAAGCGTTGTAAGGGGCGCGTTTGGGGCGTCTTTTTTTTGTTCTTGGGTGTGTCTGAGGAGCTGGCATCCAGCATGGGCTGAAGGATCCGTCGCCGTGCGTTAATAAACCTGAAGACATTGAGCCAGTCAGTCAGAGGCGATCCAGTCGACTACACGGACCTGCATACTGTATGTATCAATGTCTGATAACTCACCAGTTGTTAACCTGCAGCAGGGTGAGGTTGGTCTGCAGGGCGATCTGTTTCTTCTCATCTTCTGTAGGATAGGGGTGCTGGGAGGGACAGACATAAGAAAGGTCTCACATCTTCTCTCTCTCGGTCCACTCACATCCACTCTCCATATGTTAACTGTCTCTTTCTCCGCTTCATTAGAACAATGTCTCTCTGTGGGCCGCCTGACAGAAAACTGCCCCGCCGGGCTCTTCAGCGATCACCACTCTTCTCAGATGAGCAGCTGACGTTTGTGAGAGTGTAAATGTACATATGTGTCTGCTTCATGAGCCAGTAATCAACACCTACCAGCTCATTTCATTCATCTGTACATTTAAAAACAAATTCAACTTGAATTCAAGCTGTCATAACATTTTTCTCAGACTAGCTCTGTGGTCTGATAAGAACTTTTTATTATATTTCAGCAGATTCAATTAACAACACTACAACTAAAATAGTTTTTCTGTTAAATTAAGAAATTAAAGATTATTACATTAAAACAATTAAATTATTTACAAAGAACAAAAGTTTTTTTATTTAAAAAATATAAATATATATATATTTTTTTTTGCATCATAGGAAGCGTTTGTGTTTAATATAGACTACTGGTTAAAAGCTTGGGGTCAGTAATTTAAAAAATAAAAAAATTAATAAAATGAATACTTAATGATGAAAAGTGACAATTACGCCTTTTACATTGCTATTTTTAATTTTTAAATAAATGCTTTTTTACCCTTTATTCTTCAAAGAATCCTGAAAAAATGTTTCCACTAAAATATTGCGCAACACAACTGTTTTCAACATTAATGAAATGTTTCTTGAGCAGCAAATCGGCACATTAGAAGGATTTCTAATAATGATGCAAATAATGGAGTAATGATGCTGAAAATTCAGCTTTGCCGTCACAGGACTAAATGACATTTTAAAATATAATCAAATATAAAACAGTTATTTTAATTTGTAATAAAATTTCACAATTTTACAGTTTTGACTGTATTTCCTATTAAATAAATGCCGCCTTAGTGCGCATAAGAGCCTTCTTTCAAAAACATTAAAAAATCTTACCAACCTAACACCTTTGAATGGTAATGTACATCCATTATACCTACTTAGGACCATTTTTATTATTTACTATTATAATTATTAATAATATTTTTTTATTATTACTGATAACAGTGGACCAATAATATTATAATTTTACAACAAAATATTCCTATTATACATTACTTTTCCTACACCTTATTCATTACATTTGAGATATTGGTTGTACTGTATTTATCACTGAAGTGAACATGAAATGCTGTTTGTAACCCGTTTTTTATGTGACTGGAATGTCAGGCGATCAAGCAGGGGGCTCTGGCACTTGGTGTGAATAGTGAAAAATCCTTTGTGATGGTTCACTCTTTCTGACACTATAAAACAGGGAAGGACAGAAAAAACTTACACCGATGTGCTGGAAGAGCCAAGAACGCATGACACTGGTGGCGTGTTTGGGCAAGATGCCTCTCTTGGCCTTAGACGAATTGTCCTCCTGACTGAAAAAGTTTAGATCCTGGTTCAACTGCAGCTGAAGCTGTGGGAAAAAACAGCCGTGGCTGTCAGGAGTGTGTGCATTCATACTGTAATAGATTATGAAGATGTGCTGGTGAATAGTTGAATCAGCACATCAAAGAAATTCTGAACACTGGAATAACTGCATGAAATGAGCGTGATTGTTGACAGTGTCTCACCTGTGAGTTCTGGATGCGTATTGTTCCAGGTGACAGAGTCTGTGTGACCACCTGCCCGTGTGGAGTGACAACTGTAACAGGCTGATATACTGTACCGCCTGGGCAAAACAAACACACTCACACAGTCAATATACAGTACGATGAAATGAGAATCAGCGAGCAGTAGTAAAACAATCAACAAACCTGTTAGCACCTGTGTGGGGTTTACAGCTGTGACAGTAACATTGCCTTGTTGTAAAGCCGACGCTGGTACTACAATACCTTGAGGACTCATGGCTCCAGAGAACGAGCTCTGCGGCTGTGAAGAGAACATGTGCACAACGGTTGTTTCCTGAGCAAAGATGGAGGCAGGTTTCGACAGTGTTTTCGACCTGTGTGTACCTGTATCTGTGTTGGGGAGTAGGGGCTTCCTGGCTCTCCGCTGAGCAGCGTCTCGCTGTTCATCTTGGTCTTGAGGCAGGCGATGTAGCGGCTGCAGAAATCTTTACACAGGTCATTCACCTTCTCCAGCTCCAGCAGGTGAATCCGTAACACCTGGATGGCCTTCACCATCTGAGGTCGATGAGAAAGCACAGTACAGCCAACAATCATCATCAGAAAGATAAACTGAACTTATTGAACTGCTAGAGGTGAACCCTGAATACAACCCACTGTAGAAGACCCTAAAACTCTATTTTAATTTCCTCACCATTCACGTAGACTCAGATGGACACTCAAATGAGCGTGTTAAAATTCAAATATTTATTATTATAATGTTTTAGAGCCTCATGTTGGGAAGCAGATTAGAATTCGATTAGAAGCTGCTTCACCACTCAATATAAATATGTAAAAGCCAATACAATAAGCTGGTAATAAGCACTAAAAACTAAAACCAGTTGTTTTGGATGCTAAAAAGTGAATGTAGACATCATAACACTACAATGTACAGCATTAAAAAAAATGGAAGTTCATTTTAAGATTGGCTAAATATTATATTAAAGTGTTATTAAATTATTAGTGTTTTTAAAGATTAACTTAAAGTGAGTGCTAGATGAATCAAAATTAAAAAATTAGCTTGCACAATTAAATATCCGTATCAGCTGATGCTGATTAAATCTTTAATACTGACTGATAAGTGATATTTCATGCATTCCTAAATGTATACGCTGCTGATCAAAAGTTTTTTTTTTTTAATTATTAGTTATATTCAGCAAGGATGCATTAAATTGATCAAAGGTGACAGTAAAGACATTTATAATGTTATGGCTGTTACATTTCTAAAAGATTTAAAATAAATGCTTTTTAATTAAATGTACGTAAATTATTAATCATTCGATTATTACATTAAAATAAATTATTTACAAAGAACAAAAGTTTTTACATTAAACAAATCTTACATGGTTTGCAGCAAAGGTAATTTCTTTGTGTTTAATATACACTACTATACAAAGTTTTTTTTTCCAGAAATAAATGAATAATTTCAGAAAGGATGCATTAAATTGACCATACTTTTACATTGTTAAAAGTATTTCTGTTTTCAGATAAATGCTGTTTTTCTATTCATCAAAGAATACTGAAAAAACTGCATCATGGTTTCCACAAAAAATACTAAGCAGCAACAGTTTTGAACACTGATAATAATAATAATAATAATAATAATACTGTTTCTAGAGTAGCAAATCTGAATGATTTCTGAAGGATCACGAGACACTGAAGACTGGAGTAATGATGCTGAAAATTCAGCTTTGTCATCACAGGAATACATTTTAATATATATATATATACTGTATATTAAAATAGAAAAAAAGTCTTTTAAATTGTGTTATTTTTTATTTAAAAGATGCATCCTTGGTAAGCATAAAATACTTTTTTCATAAACTTTCAACATTTTTTTGGAAACTTTTGAACAGTAGTGTAAACACCAAAAACCACCAAAAAAAAAAGTTTAACAGGCGATTTTTACCAGATTGTCCAAATCGGGGTCCTCACTGAAGAAAGCCTTGCCTTCTTTCTCCTGGTTTCGCACAAAGTTCTCGATATCCACATCGAAACTGGCCGAGGTCACGCACTCTGAGCTCTGAGTGGATTGCTCGCATTTCTCAAAGAGCAGCGCCAGCAGGGGGAACAAGGGGTGTCTGACCGTCAACAAACACATCATTTATACATCGAACCACAAATGCATATTCAACTACACTTTCTCAAAAACATGCCACGAGAAAAAAAGCAAGGAAGTTACCTGTAAATGGCCGTCTTGTACACCTCCATAGGACTTTGTGGTTCAGACGGTGCTGAGCTGCTCTCCTCTTCCTCTCTCTCCTCCTCTTCCTCCAACCTCTCCTCCACTTGTCCCGCCGTCTGTTCTCCCACTTGCATCTGCACGGGACACAGGGGCAGGGAATGAAGATGTATGAGGTATGTGGAAGTTTGCAATGTCAGCTGGCATGTCTGCGGGCAGGTAACGTCCGTGTGTGGGCCGCTCTGAGAAACACAGCCTCTCTGTCACAGACCCTAAGGGCTGACATGGGGTTTCAAAGCATGTAACAAAACCTCATTTTTTAACAAAGGGGTTTCTCTCTCAATCCTCAGACTACTCTATCTTTTTTTCTGGCAGATTTAGAAAGCTTTCACAGATTTAACAGAGTGGTTTTTCACATTAGTTTCAGACTATTTAACAGAAAAACTGAGTAAATACAGAAATACCAGTACACTGAGTGACTCAACATGCAAGATATACAGATATCTTGGATAATTATAATGCAACAATCTATTCGTATATTAAATTTAGAATATATAGTACAGTAAGCTAAGTACCCACAGTTTTGTTGGTTTCTTTTTCTTTGTACTTTATAGTTGGGACAGGCCCACATGATTGAGCGCATGTGATGGAGCGCAACAATAGTGTTGATTGAAAAAGGGGAAATGTTAAAAATATGTCACGACTGCTGGAAAATCTCGGGTTAGTCTTGAGTCTCTCTATCACTCCATCTGATGCCGCAGAGATCAGACTTCCCAGAATTCACAAGACATCAATCTCAGATTGTGAGATGTTTTACCTGCATGTTTACAAGACGCTTATTGATTTTTTACAGCAATATAAAGATGCTTATCACTTTATTTAAAAGGGCAATTAAACACACTCACGCAAAACAAAAACAGTACTCCATTGGCTGTATGAAGAGCTCTTTGGCAACACAAACCTGTTCAGCCTCTTGGTAATCCTCCATGGACACCGATGGGGATGTCATTACTGTTGCCGCGGACAACTCTTGGGCATTCTATAAAGCTGATCTTCAGCTCCTCTGAGCTGACACAGTCACAAACAAAGACAAAGATTTATGTGGAAAAACTGAAAAACAGCTGCTACCCTTTACCAGAAAAATCAATATTATTCTTATTTAAAAAAAAACACACTTATAAATCTTACAAAACTGCACTGGACTTTTGCCAAAGACTATAGAATAATGAGTATTTTTCTGCTCATTCCACAACTTCATAACTAACTCTTTTTACTCTTACTTTAAAATGTTTAACTTATTATTATTATTTATTTCTTGTATTTTTACAGTACACAGAGACAAAATCCTTGTACATGTATACTCACAGTACTTGGCAATAAAAGTGATTCCGATTCTTTATATTCATTGTAAAACGGCCATTCAGTGCTTTATTGACATGCAAATATAGGTCAGGCAAATTAATCAATATTTAAAGCTACTTGTGAATATAAATTTTTGTATTTGGACATTATAACCAGCATATAACTCTGCACACTTACGCAAATAACGGTAGTTTTACTATCTGCCTTACCTAACTGAATAATTAACATTTTGTTTTCAGTTTTTATTAAATTATTATAGTAAATAGTGTGTAAAATAATGGTTTAATTCCACATTTCATTTTATACATATATCTTCATTATACCGGTAATGAATCATCTTGCTGTATAAATGGGTCATTCCTGGGATTCGGTAGTATTTCAGTCCCCCAGAGTTTCTAAAGTGGTGGTTCACCAAAATGAATGGTTAGGAGCTTTTCACAATACTTTGGTATGCCTATTATAATGAATAAATATAGTTAATGCATTTTAATATTTTTAGCATAAAATAATATCTTGTTGTAGCTATCGTAAACCAAGCATTTTGTCATGTCCCTGAGCCACTTCACTGAGTTTGTACTTAAAAAATTATTAACAAAATGTGCATATCTGTGATTTTTGGCAATAATGTAAGCATTTATTTGTGTTCCTTTCGTGTGAAAAATATTTTTTCTAAAAAAATGCAAGATATTTTATAAAAAACAGACTTTAAAGCTATGTCCCTCAGTCTGAACTCAACCCTGTCACACTAACCATTCTATGCCCATAATAATTAAGACTCCACTCATATGTGACATAATTTACCAGAAATTACATCATTCGGGTCTTTTTAATAGTGGTGCAGAAAATGGTTAGTAGTATCATACTTTTTATTCATATTTTTGAGCCATATTATAGTCAGGGAGGGTACTGTCAAGCTAACCAACTCAACCCCGTCACACAAAATTAAGATGGAAAATTATTATTTTTCAACATTTTATTTTAACCCATAAGTATATACAATGTACTTGTTGTATTGCTGCCATGTATGGTCTGCTCTCCTACACTACATAAGGAACAGTGGCCATTTTGAGTGAAAAACCACAACCCCGTCATAAATATATGTAAACTTGTGACAGGGTTGAGTTATTTACTTCATTTATTAATAATTTTAATGAAAAAAATATAAAATAGTCACGATTTTTTGATGTAATATGTCCACTTAAACTTTGACAAGCATCATACATCAGAAATTGCACCCACATTTGCAGCAGAAAGACAATGTTGGCCATGCAGATATGTTGACCCTGAAACAAGGGGACAATATGAGAAAGAAACAAAACCAAAAATTTAAATTGAAGGCAATGTATCCCTTCAGATGTGTTACGGTCTTCAACCCCGTCACACCTTGTCACATTAATATTTTTGAAAAAATTAAGAATGAAATTATTTCTAGCTGATTACCATCTGACAAGTTAAGGACTAAAACGATAATAGGTAGATGTTTGTTTTATAACAAGTTCTGTGTAAAATCCTTTTTTAAACCAATCCCATTTCGTCCATAACGAGGTTGAGAAAAAAATGTGTCTAAATCTGGGGAAAAAACACAAATAATAAAAGGTCTGTAATGCCTGAGGTGGGAAAATATGATTTTTTGGAGATCTGACAAGTGCCTAATGATGTGGGGTATTTAGAAAATGAATCATATGTAGTTTAAAAAAAAATTATATTCCAAGTTGAAATGTTACCGAATCCCAGGAATGACCCAAATAATACCCGTATCACTTAAAAACGCATTTCAGTTTTTATTGTATTTTCTGCAGGCGCTGTGAATCAAAACTTCGTGCTTTACATACAAGTGAGAAAACCATGCATAAAGTCCTGTTTGATTTGATGTATGACATTCATTTGCTTCAAAATGAACTTGTATGCTGAACTGGACAAACATCTGCAGTGGTCTTTGCGAACAGGCGAATACAAATTCGCGATATAAATAGTAACATCTCTAAATATCGCCTTGATGTAACGTATCTGCACTGCAACACGACTTCAAGGAGTGATTCGCTTTGAATGGGCTTAGAAAAACAGTCAATATCTACATCTAAAAACACAATCGATTTGCATAAGAATTATTTTCTCGTAATGTGGCTTTAAATCTCCGTCATGGTCTACTTCTTCAGCCACAGATGACTGTATCTCATCCTCTCTATTACTGTAGGCGCCATGTTTGTACTGAGTCTATTTATGCTCATCTACGAAGCGCCAGATAAGTTACCCATGAGAACCGCTGGCGCAATTAATATACAATTACAGTACGTCACCTGCGTCATCATGTAAAAACACAAGCCGCCTCGACTTTTCGCTTACTTATTAAAAACTTCGTCTCTGTCTCTTTAAATATAATAAAAAGCCTGCCCATAATCGCCTATCAATCAATCTAAGGGACATCGGGCTACCCCTCCCCACCAGTGCCGCCGCCATTCGCACTTCTACAAAAGATCATAAAAAAAGAGCTGGGCCTCGACTGTGTGTCGAGCCCGAGAATCCCCCGAAACCGCCGTCCAAACATCTGATTTCAGCCTAAAACCGTGCAGACCGCGCGCCTCCCACGGAAGCTCGATCTTACGTGCCGAGTGCATTTTTAGCGCGTGGCCCATATCGCTTGATTGATAGGGAGTCGGAAAAGAAGTTTTTGAGTGACAGCTTACCTTAGTGCCAATCTTCGTCACAATGACAAGCGGCTGCAGCAATCGGGACCCGCAGTTCTTCCATGTCGTCACAGCGTAACGGCACGCAGACAACTTTGCTCATGAATATTTATGAGGTGGGTGGAGACATTGCGGTATAGGAAAAAGTGCTTGCCCCTTGAGACTTCTGTGGGGACAATGCAACGTGTATGTTATAAAATAAATTTTGTAAGGTGCTCGGTAGTTTTAATTAGTAATTCGGAGCGTTAAAAAAATAAATAAATCACAGTGTGAAAATGTTAAAGGTCAAACAACTTTATTTTTTGCGTTCCCTTTCTTTTTTTTACCGATTGTAGGTCTGTAACCGCAAATAATTTAGCTATTTATAATCAAATATTAGTGCCTCTTAAAACATATCATAAATGACATACTTCTATGACAATGTCATGGTGTGCTTTTCATTTTGAGCTGCTTTCATCCAGTACAGGCTCTGAAACGGAAGACGACGACAAAAAAAAGTTTCTGAGTTCATTTAATAATCATTCTAAATGCGCAGCAAAAATGCGGTAACTCAAACAGGGTAAAAGCAAAAATACACCCACCAGAGAACTTAAATTCTGGGAACTTGGTTAAGTCTCCACTCCCATAGAGTCTCTGGAGTTTGGTTAGTTCTTCACTTAAAGCTTTCTCATATTCTGGTCCAGCATCTACAGGGCCACCAGAGGCTCTATGGACAACACGAACAAGGTTAAACATGGAAAAATTTTGGTATATAACAGAATGCATGGAATGTTTTAATGTTATTTGATTTATGTATATACTGGCTCTTTGTAGAGTATTCCCTTAGCTTGTCGAGAAAGAGTCTCTGTATTGAATCCAGTTGTTCTGCAGATGTGAAAGAAATTCCTGTTAGTTGTTACATATATATATATATATATATATGCAATAATTCTAAAATGTCAATATTTAATTAATACTTTCATTATGTACTTGGATGATAAAATTCAGATTATAATTATACTGCATTGCATGCTTAAATAAAAAAAAAAATGTTTACCTACCAATTCATTTTAACTTATCACAATAAAAGTATTTGCATTTTAGAATGCAAAAAAGCAAAAAAAAAAAAAACATAATAAAGGATGTCAAGAGACAGGCATCAGTCCACCCTCTTGTGGTAAATATCAGAATAGCTAAAATGAAACAATGCCTTGGCAGCTCTGTGACTTTACCACAGAGAAACCTATGCTGATTCAATACAGGCATCAGTGTGAGCAAATATTTGTGTTATGGGAAAATGTTTACAGATGCTGTACACATATAAACTTTCACTTCGTTGTTACAGCAGGTCAGTTCTTAAATGCAGACATCTGTCAGATTAGAGACTAAACTCTCCTGCTTATGTTTGTGTGGCACCATGGCAGGTCTTTTGTTTATTTTAGGGGGAAAAAAAGCTAAAATCCCAGAAGTTAGAACTAGACAACTGAGTAAAAACAGAATGCAAAAGAATTCTAGTTCTAAACTATGTAATGAGCCTTAGCATTTTCTGCGAAAATAAATACATTTAAAAAAAATTATAATAACAAATGCATGATATGCAGCAAACATGACAAGAAGCAACCAAAAACAAAAATGAAAGATTTAAAGAGAATGACTCTGTGTTGCACTATAACAACTTAAAAACAATGATGCAAGTAAATGTATTTCAACAATGAAGTGCATAAAATTATACATTTATGAAAACTGCATCTAAGCTATAGAGCCTGTGAATGATAATAAACTTTATGATAATAAAACATTTGCAATATCTTGGAGTAATTTCCCACAAATAACTGTCCACAAAAAAATAGGGAGGGTGCATTAACAACAACAAAATATTCCTATTTTTGGAAAATATGGATTTATGTATTGAATGCAGGAAGGGTGACACGTACCCTCAGTCAACTCCTCAGCTGCCTCTGTCTGATCCTCTTCCTCTAAAACATCAGTTTGCACTAGAATTGGGTCCTTCAGACTGATGGATCGCTGAGCATCACCAGCCATTTCTGACAGAGGATCTACCTTCACGGCTTTACTTAGAGAGGCAGATGTGGTCTCAACAACAGGAAGATCCTCAGTTGATTGAGGTGAAGAGACTTCAGGCATGGGGTCAAAGACCTGAATGGCTTCTTCATGGCAAACGTCTCGAAGGGTTGGAACTTCTCCAGAAGTAACTGCCACAGCTTCAGCACTGGCAATATCTAGTATGGAGTCAGCTGTGCCCTCTGGAAAAGACCCAACTGCCTGATCTATGATCTCTTGGCCAGAAGATGGTTTGTCTGCTTTGACATTTGAAGACCAAGTGGGAGCTAGAAAATCTTGAGACTGAGTGAACTGAGACTGTGAAGAGTACTGTGCAATGTTTATAAAAGTTGATGCACTGGTCATTGCAACCACTTCTGAAACATCAAAAGGCTCCTGACTGTTCTCATGTGCAGATGAAACTTCAGGAGTTGCCATAACTTTGGAAGTCACCATAACATCAGGCATGTAAACTCTTCCATCACTAGTTTCTCCAGCATTTTTTTCAGAGGCAGAAGCAACATCCTCATAAAATGGAATGACTTCTGAGAGGTTTGCTGAAGACAGCTCAGAAACTTGACTGATATTTGTTGTCATCTCTCCTTGAGTTGAAGCCTCTTGTGGAGCATTAATTATGGGCGATTCTACAGCTGACTCAACAGCTTGGGGTGCTGCATCTTTTGCATTCATAATTTCAGTGTATGTCTTATTATGCAGACCTTCCGTGGCCATTTGGTCAACATCTTTTGAATATGCAAAATTCACAGAAGAATCGACTATGGCAGTGTCAGGTGCTGAATAACTATCCACAGCATCTTTTGCTGGAAGGGTGCTGGCAGAAGTTTGAATTTTTGCATTGGAAATAATAATTTCTTTGGCATCACTCCGGTCATTCAATTTATCTGGTGTAGTCGGTTTGGTTGAACTAGTAGCAGCTTTCAATGCAGAAGCAGTGATCACTGATTGTTTCTTCTCTTTGGTCTCCTTGGCCTTTTGCTGCAGTAATTTGGCAATATCGATTATAGTTTTTGGTTTTGCCTTCTCTAGGGTAGAGACAACATTATATTAATGCATATAATAAAAGCAAGAAGCAAACTCACTCAAATAACTTGCTGAAGAGTAATGCAGAATAAGCCCCTATAAATGCACTAACCAAGTCAACATGTAAAAATAAGGTTTTCAAAAGGAGGATTTTGCCATGCTGCAATAGAAGTACATTTTTTGGTTCCCCAAAGGACCTGTCAGCAAAATGCTCTGAAAAGGTTTTTTTTTTTTTTACTATGAAGGACATTTTAATAATCTGAAGAACCTTTTATGAAGAACCTTTTGTGGAATGGAAAAGTTCCATGGATGTTAAAGATTCTTAAAGGGGTGGTTCACTGTTTTTTTTTCTAGGCTTGATCTTTTCCTGTTTTTATGAAGCCCCGCCCTCAGAAATAGGCGATGGGCTTTGATTGGTTAGCTAGCCCAGTGTGTTGTAATTGGCTAAACCGCCTCTAGTGCGCGTCTAAGCGTCCCGCCCCTCTCCTCAGCTGCATGTGCTCCGGTTGTATTGTAAACAATGGCGTAGTTAATATCGCTTATCAGTTTGAGCCCGATTGAGAAGCAGAGGATATTATTGAAGAGGATCACGCAGAAACTGTGCAAGCACGGCTTTTAATGGTAGGCCTATGTTTGTTGTTGTCTCATACTTTTAGATACGCTGTTATTTGTAAATGCTACTGCTTATGTTAGCTTTTAATATACAGTTTTATACTGATGAAAGCTTTAATACAGTACGGCAACTGCACATACTTTATGTTTAATTCTTCTCGTAGCTATGTGAAAA
>NW_015542366.1:431966-442367 GCF_001515605.1 Sinocyclocheilus anshuiensis | reverse complement strand
AAGCATGTGGGGAGGGACCGACCTAACTGAATCCAAAGAGAAGGTGATAGCATAAACGGGAAGTGAAACCAGGAGTGACGGGGAGAGAGAGAGAGAGAGAGAGAGAGAGAGAGAGAGAGAGAGAGAGAGAGAGAGAGATGCAGAGCGAGTGCAGAGCAGGGGGACGCGAGGAACAGTATTAAGAACCACTGCTTTAGAACATTGATTTTGAAACTTGTGAATCCATTAGAATCGTTAGAAGACAGAATCGCGATTCATATATGAATAGATTTTTACGTGCACTTCTAGTTTTCTCTTCCTCTTCTCTAAAGCAGCGCATCATGGCCTCACCCCCTTTGTTGCCTTTTCCCGAGGGCGGAGTTTATCTGGGTTTGTGATGTCACGAACCCGGGAAGTAACTCGTTGTAGTCCCTACCAGCCGTTTTTGTAGGCATTAAACTGCCAGAATTTTAAAAGATGATATCTCCGTTTGCATTGAACTTTCAGCTTCGTAACTTGGCAGATATTGTTTATGCTCAAACAGCAACATTACACACTAACTAACGTTAAAAAAGTGAAATCGCAATGAACCACCCCTTTAATGGAATCATAGACGCAAAGAAGTGCCTCAATAAGTGCCTCAATATTCCTAAAATAAGACACCACACAACAAAAAGTGAAATAAGTGCAATAAAAATCCTGATTACTTACTTATTCTTGTATATCTGACAGGCTTCTTGACATTGTTTGCTTTGGTGCAGAGTTGTGACAATGGAGACGTTCCTTTGAATCCAACTATCCAACCAAAGGAACTAAATTAAAGAAACACAAAGTCATATAATTTGCACCATAGATCTCTGTAATACCCTGCCATCCATGTTTCCATTAGTTGATATCTGAACAATACATTTGTAAAGAGTTGGACAAAGATGTACATATTCTTATAATAAGAGGATGAACTTCAGATTTTTTAAACGATCCAAAAATAACTTACAAAAATACAAAAACACGTCACAAAAATAACTTGCTTCTTATTATTAATTTACTTGTTGTGCTGTCAATTAAAATCATGGGTATCACTATTTTTTGTTTTGTTTTTTGAAACAAGGTAACGCTACACACACAAAACACACATTCTTGTTAATAATTAAAATATATTTTCTACATTTTTTCCCCCATTCCAGTACACACCAGTAAGCTGAAAGGGACGGCTCATGCTGTAATTTGTCATGCTAGGTTAATGTTCTATTAGACAATAGTTTATGAAAAGTACCCGTTTGATACTTCGTGCCTTCACTGATTTTAAAACAAGCACTGGGCGAGGAAGTCCTGCAGCGCGTATTCACAATCTACGTTTTATTGAATTAGCTTTTAACTTGAGTGACAGTGTACCTTCAAAACCCTCAACTGCCGAACTCTCTGGAAGGACATTGTCGCGAACATCCCAAAGTCGATGGCTTTATGGTGGAAGAGCAAACACAGTTACCTAAGAGGACAGTGAACGCGCAGAACAAAACACTCGCGATTGCTCGTCGAGATGCAACATTCGTACACAATATTAGCGACAATATACATGGTCTTGTGGTAATTTAGTGTTTTACCCTCAGTGTTGCTCTTTTGACTCGTCGACCGTGTTTTTCAGACGCCGCTTGTTTACTTGTCCTTCGCAAAGCAGGACATGCCGTTCAATGGTCGTTAAAATTGGATTCAAAGGCTCTCATTTAACAACGCCTCTATAGACGATAAAAGCAAAACTATTGTACAATAAGGACAAACACATACACAAAGATAATTTAGTTGTTTTTCAAATTGTTCCGTGAAGCCTAAAGACGTCGTGTAATCGTACTGACACGCCTCCTGAGAAACATGCTTAATAGCCATTAGAAGAAAGTAAAATACTTTGATAAATGCGAGCTGACGTGAAAACCGTGGCATTCTTTTAACTAAACACTCGTTTTGACAGCATAATAAACTGTATGCAACTAAAAAATAATTTGCATTACATCTTGGTCCAATTGAATTTTATTTGCAACATCAAGACTCGCACTGCTTCTACATTGATAACAATACGCTGTCATCAACATATTTACTTCTCAGTTTGTAATATATTATACTCCATTCAAAGTTTTAAACATAGACACATATTACCGTTCAATCAATGGGGCTTTGCTCATTAAAAAATAATGAAGGTGAGGGCAAATGTACAGTGTGCATGATAAAAGATGAGGGAAGAAGGAGTATAAATCATTATAATCCGTAATTATGTCCCCACTGGATGCAACAAATGCCTCGTTTATAATGGGTTTTAATGTTATGGTAAGGAGAGTAACATTTCCGTCACACGCTTGAGGTATTCGGCCAATCACAACGCACTGGATAGCTGGCCAATCAGAGCACACCTCGCTCTTCAGACCGATGAGCTTTGTAATTGACGCGTTTCAGAAAGGCGGGGCATAGAGGAGAAACAATAATGTACAGTATGTGGAAAATAATGTGTTTTTGAACCTTAAACCGCATAAACACATTTCATTACACCAAATACACAAAATAATGTTCTTTTTAGCAACATCATATGACCCCTTTAATTCGTCGGTAAGCAAATCCTGGAATTTCCTTTTTTTTTATTGAATTAGCTTTCAACTTGAGTGACAGTCGTGAACATGTACCTTCAAAACCCTCAGTCGCCGGATCCTCTGGAAGGACATTATCGCAAAAACATCCCACAGAAGTCGCTGGCTTTATGATGGAAGAGTAACACAGTTACTTAAGGAGGACATGCGGAACGTGCAGAACAAAAATACTCGAGTTTACTCTCACCAAAAACAAGATGCAACATTCGTACACAATATTCGTGACAATATATAAAGCCTTGTGTTAATCCAGAGTGTTTTTACCGTTAGCGTTGCTCTCTTTCGACTCGTCGACCGTGTGTTTTTCAGACACCGCTTGTTTACGTCCACCGCAAATCAGGACATGCCGTTCAATGGTCGTTAAAATTGGATTCACCGGTTCTCATTTAACAACCTCTATAGACGATAAAAGCAGGATTACTGTGCAATAAGGAGAAAACATACACAAGGATAATTCGTTTTTTTTGTTTATTGTTCCGTGAAGCTTAAAGACGTTGCGTAATCGCACTGACACGCCCCCTGTCCATAGTATGTCTTTTTCTCTATTCTCAGTTCTCACAATGTGAAAAAATAAAATAACCATTAGAAAAAGGTAAAATACGTTGATAAATGGGCTGACGTGAAGACCGTGGCACTCTTTTGACAAAACATATTCGTTTTGACAGCATAATTAATTGAGGAAACTGCTTGCAAAGAAAAAATACTACTTTGCATTACATCTTGGTCCAATTGAGATTTATTTGCAACATTAAGACAACACACTGCTTCTACATTGATAACAATACGCTGTCATCAACATATTTACTTCTCAGTTTGTAATATATTATACTCCATTCAAAGTTTTAAACATAGACACATATTACCGTTCAATCAATGGGGCTTTGCTCATTAAAAAATAATGAAGGTGAGGGCAAATGTACAGTGTGCATGATAAAAGATGAGGGAAGAAGGGAAAGAGGGGAAAAAGAGCAGAAAAAGAAAATATGTGACCATGACCCCTTGCATTGTCTGAAATATTCTTTGAGATGAGGTTTGGGGACAGTGACCCAGCAGAAAGCATTCAAAGCACTAAGAATCACTCTCTCTCATATATACGCACATACACACACATAGAAAAACCAAGTGGAATAACTTGCTGGCCCCACAGTAGCTGTTTTCCTTGATCACTCTGGCATCTCACTAGCACAGCAGTGGAATATTAATGTGTATATTGCATCTAGAGAGGAAAACACACAAATTTAACAAAACGGATCCCCCTGCTTCAGTCCAAAAGGAAACAGCACCTTTCTCAGACTCAGTAGTGTGATAACTGAGGGCAAATGAAGAAGACCCACACATACTCAACACATTTCATCTTCCATGTAAAAACAGTGGGCTCTTTCTAAGACATATCTGAAGAACTGAAGACATTTGCAGCAGATATGGGTGAAGATTGATCCCTTTTGCTCACTGGTTCATTGTTTCAGCTTGCCAAACCTTTAACACTATAAACCAGCTTGCTAGTTTTCTGCAAATAAATAACAAAAAAGCAAATACGAACAGTTACAAAATATGAACTCTGACATCTGTTATTTTTACAAATATGACATAACTACAGTGTTGATCACTAATGCCTAACAGCACAAGAATAAAAAAAAATCAACATACATAAATCAAAAACAAACTGTGAACTTATTAGTAATGCAGTATCAAACTGAAATATAGTACTATATATTAAATAGTTTACTTTGTAATGGCCTTTCAGGGACATTTGACAAATATATGTTTTTTTTTTTAATTAATTATTTTATTCTAATCATTTGCTTCTGATCAACCTTGCTGCTATGATATTTCAGTTGGCCTCTGAAATGTGTCCCATTCTCAACAACATAAAAATAAATAAAAGCTACATAACAAACAATGCTGAAAAACAAATATAACGATTTCTCTCCCAGAATTCATTTAGTTTATATTAAAATAGTCTTCCCATGAAGCATCTGTGGCCATATCGTTTCGAGACTTGCTGAAAATTTCCCTTAACATGCTCACATTTAACAGAACCTCAAAACATCTGGACTTCATTCAGCTATTGAACGGTCACCAAATATCTTTCAGTAAAAACAGAAAACAAATAAATGAGTCGATTGACACTCGAGAGGTTTGCCAGCAAAACCTGGGTTTAGTTTTTAGTGTTAATGACTAAAATTATGTAATAAAATGTTGAACAGCCAGTAAGACTATAAGGGTGAATCTCACAAAAGCATGTCCAGCTCACACCAAAATCCCCAGAGTATTTTGCATTAAAATATGAGCTATTTCAGGACCATTATATTTTATGGTTCTCAATAGATAACTATAATAGAATAATTTTTTTAAATTACAAAGATTTTTAAAATGTAAACCTGCATAAATTAAAAGCAGTACAACATATTTTACCATAATGAAATTAAATATTTTTTCACATTACAGTTATGAGAATTATACATTTTTTTGAATTATGCAAATAAGGTTTCATGAGATTCACCCATAATGATGGATTTCACTGGAATGGCAGTGCAGTAGTGCCATTTGAAACAATATTCTTACAGGTTTTCATTCTAGAATACACAGGATCATTCTAGAATGAAAACCTGTAAGAATATTGTTTCAAATGGCACTACTGTTCTCGCGTCATTTATTGTGTTAAATACAACTACTGTATGTTTGACTCTTTAAAAATCACAGCATCCTGAGACGTCCTTCACATCATTAGGGAACTGAGAGGTTCCCTCTACAGTACATCATTCATTTTCAATCACACACTTGTCTTGAAAAGGTATCAAGGACAATACAAATCCAATTGGGATAACCGATTAAGACAAAAATGGAATCTGGGGGGTCAAAAGGTCAGGTCAAACAACGTGGGTCAGGGTTCGTCAAAGAGCTGGAGGTCCAGTCGCACCACAATCTCTCCCGTAGGGACTTCGTGTAAAAGCAGACGCTTGGTGATGGGCCCCTTAGAGCCCTGGTCCTTCTTGATGTCGGCCAGCCGAATCTCCGTCCTGCCCAAGAAATCTAGAAAGACGTAGAGAGAGAAACATTTTTATTTATGAATTTATGATTAAAAACTGCCACTCAAAAGTTTTGGGATATTTTTTAATATCCCACCAAGTCTGCATTTATTTGAAGTAAAAACAGTAATATTCGGAAATATTGTATATTGTTATAAAATAACTGTTTTAATCAGTTTTTAAGTGTAATTTATTCCTGTGATGCAAAACTGAATTTTCAGCATCATTACTCCAGTCTTCAGTATCACATGATCCTTCAGAAATCATTCTGATATGCTGATTTGATGCTCAAGAAACATTTCTTATTATTATCAATGTTGAAAACAGTTGTGCTGTTTCATATTTTTTGGAAACAGTGATATATGTGACCCTGGGACCACAAAACCAGTCATAAGGGTCAATTTTCTGAAATTGAGATTTATATATAATCTGAAAGCTGAATAAATAAGCTTTCCATTGATGTATGGTTTGTTAGGATAAGACAATATTTGGTCGAGATACAACTATTTGAATCTGAGGGTGCAAAAAAATCAAAATACTGAGAAAATCGCCTTTAAAGTTGTCCAAATGAAGCTCTTAGCAATGCATATTACTAATCAAAAATTAAGTTTGAATATATTTACGGTAGGAAATTTACAAAATATCTTCATGGAACATGATCTTTACTTAATATCCTAATGATTTTTGGCATAAAAGAAAAATCGATAATTTTGGGCTATTGCTACAAATATACCCCAGTGACTTAAGACTGGTTTTGTGGTCCAGGGTCACATATACCTTTTAGGACTGTTTGATGAATAGAAAGTTCAAAAGAACAACATTTATTTGAAATAACATTTTTTTGTAACAATGTAAATTTACGGTCACTTTTAATCATTTTAATGGGATCTTGCTGAAGTATTAATTTCTTTCAAAAAAGGTTCTATTGACTTTATTAACATTTGAACACTAGTGTGTATACACACACACACACACATATATATAATTATATGTGAGACTATACATACTGCATACGAAAAGCAAAGTATGTGAATAAGTATACTGACCGTCCGGGGAGAACTGATCCCTCTCAAACACAGTGACACACAGCACATCATTATAATTTTTTGGTACCTAAATTCACTTTTAAAACATTAAAACGATTTATTTTAGTTTTTCACTTTTAATTTGATAGAAAATTGTATTGAATTTTTTAATATTGGCCATAAAATCTGCCATATTATACAAATAATTAAATAAGAATTTTAATATTGGTGCATCCCTATTTGAAACGCACAATTCTCCCTTTACTTCACTTTTGAATATGTTTGAGTCTGTGTGGATGTGTGTTTTAAATCAGTGTTTTTCTGGTAGGTTCAGGCACAAGGCATCAGAGCTGGAGAGCTTGTGTGAGGGTCAGACTCTTATGGTAGGAGGGAAGCAAATTGAGGTTATGGGGATCATATCCAAACAGGACTACACCAAAGGCCGTTGTTTTCAAGATGCTGCTGTTGAGTCTCCTGTAGAAACGGTCTTGAAGGCTCCTGTATATCGACCAGTCTCCAAATCCTTTACCAGACCAGCGCTCAAGCGCACTTACAGATTCTGAACCTGACAAACCGATCGGTAAATCCAGACATGACCCGAACACACCAGGTACAGCATAGGCTCAACTTAATACATTAAAAAAAAAAAAAAAAAAAATTAATTTGTACATAAATTCAGTTGTATTTTAAGCAGGTAACAATCAAGCACTTACAACAAACTTGTATTACTTTGGTAAGAATAATACTGGAAATTAAAGCTGAATGTCGTTTTCTCTTTGCATTAAGTAAGGAATAGTATATGATTATTACAAAATAAAGGGCCTGTCATGAAGCTTATTACACTTATCAAATAAATAACTGGACATGCAACATTGATTTGAGTTGAACTTACTTTATTATGTGAGAAGAAAGAGATGACGGGGTGATAAGAGGCATAACTAGCAGTTATTGTAGGAATACGCTCAACTATACAAAAATATTTGACCGCAGAATGCTGCGATTGCCCAATCAGAATCAGTTATTCCAGACAGCTGTTTAAAAAAGCAACTTAAATGTTCATTCACTTCTATAGAATATGCATGCAGGCATATTCCTCATGCAATACTGATTTTATGCCATACATGTGAATCTTGAATTAAACATTGTGCATTCAAAACCATTATGCGTGTCATCTGGTAGCAGATTGAAAATAAATAAATAAAGCCAGTCTGCAGTTGCCATGAAGTTCTTTAATGGTTACACATTTTTTATAAAGATGGTATGACACTTTGTTTAAAGCTAGGAATTGTTGTATATAGTTGAGTTTTTAAATGTACATTCATTTTATTTTGATAAAATGCTTTAATAGTCAAGTACAACAGTTAATGTTTTGGACATTTTGGTGAGATATTCAGAACGAATGCATTGTATTACAGAGTATTGCAAATACTCAATGGGAAGGAAGCAGTTGTGCTTCTGTAGTCTGAGGATGATTTTCAAAATAAAACAAAACAAAACAAAAAACCTTGCAGGAGACAGTCCATCCAGCCAATAATAAATCAGCAACCTCAAATACTGTGGAACCAATAAAGAACCACACAGACATGATTTCATGTCTTGTTTCTCAGTATTAAAATTACAACACTGTTGTGAGGCAGAATTAAAAAAAAAAAAAATTTAGTTCATGTGTTGCCAGTACAATACTGTAGGAGTACAAATTAATGCCATGCTTTGATTGCTTTCTAACAAGCAGAAAAAAAAAAACACACTGGATGATCTAATTGTCTCTTGTTTTGATATTTAAAAGAAAATTCCAGTCTTTCATGTTTCACTTGTAAACGTCTATTTAGTCATAAGCATTTGTGAATAGAAGGGTAAGCTTATGTTCAATACATTAATGCTGTTTAGGGTTTTATTCAAAGCATGACATCTCAATTTCATAAAATTTGCGCTTTCTAAATGCTCTCTACTCACTACTTGAACTTTCATATTTTTGTTTTCCGGTAAAGGGCATACTAAAAGTACATACTGAAGTGGATTTTTTTTAAACACTATGCATAATACTGTAGGAGTACAAATTAATGCCATGCTTTGATTGCTTTCTAACAAGCAGAAAAAAAAAAACACACTGGATGATCTAATTGTCTCTTGTTTTGATATTTAAAAGAAAATTCCAGTCTTTCATGTTTCACTTGTAAACGTCTATTTAGTCATAAGCATTTGTGAATAGAAGGGTAAGCTTATGTTCAATACATTAATGCTGTTTAGGGTTTTATTCAAAGCATGACATCTCAATTTCATAAAATTTGCGCTTTCTAAATGCTCTCTACTCACTACTTGAACTTTCATATTTTTGTTTTCCGGTAAAGGGCGGTGTACATACTGAAGTGGATTTTTTTTAAACACTATGCATAACAATTTTTGATCATTATAAAAATAGTGAGCTGTTATATCAAGAACACCTTGAAATCTAGTGTTCTCAAAATCAACATCAAAAACAATTGAAAATCCAATCAACATGAGAGAATGATGACAGCAAACGATTGAGAACACAAAACAAAAGCATTCATCCATCTATATGGGAAACACAATTATATAAGAAATGAACCCTCTGAAAGTCTAATCATGTAAGGAAACCCTTAACGAGTACGTCACTTCCAGCAACATTTTATACACGTATGCACTTTGTCTATCACTGTACCATTATCCTTTAGTGGCAGTTGTGCAGTTTTTTTTTGGTTTGCAACACCAATTCTCAACCCCATCACACAAACACAACAAAACAAACAATCAAAAAAATAAAAAAATCAAACAAAAGACTAGCAAGCACACGAACACAAATCAATTCATCCACGGTTTTGGTATGAACACGTAACAAACAATGACACAGAGAGGCATGTGACTGGACCGGATGAACAGAGGAAGGGGTGAAGGGGAGGGGTTGTTCTGAATGACACACAATAGTATTCTACATGAAGTCCACATATCCGACCATTTGGGACTCTTGACATGGTATATACTCGTTTTAGAGATCACTTGACTTGTTTTAGACACACTTTGGCATCCAAATTTCAATTGGTCGGATATGCTGTACACATCACTATGTCTCAATTCCACATATTAGAGCCTTGATGAGTTTGCAATGACACTAGTAAGCATGTCAAGTTATGACACATGTTTGAAACTGCACACCATTACGTCATGACTCATGAATAGTGGGTCATTCTGTGGTGCTATGGTCCAATGAGAAATCCGGGGGCGGGGCTTGGAGGAGCGAAAAAAGCATGCATTAGTCAGAACTTAACACTGAATGGAGCCATTTTGATTGGTTGCTTCATAACAGCTTTTTTACCTACAGGTTTTGGGGTGAGATCATAGAAAGCCACAAAAGGACCCACTATCCAGCACTTTTTGTTTAGTGTTTCAATTCATTGTACAAATTCAGTGTGAATGATTAATTTCATGAATTTGTAAAAGAAAAAAGGGAAGAGATCCTTCAAATATTAGGCATTAAGAAAATAAAAACCACAATGTGCAAAATCTTTACGAGCTAGGAGAACTAAATGAACTCTGGAAGACACTTTTCACAGGACGTCACAATGACAAGGACACCGGCATGCAGGCAGAAGGAGAAAGAGAGATGGGAGTCTACTTAAAGGGGTCATATGATGCGATTTCAATTTTTTCTTTCTATTTGGAGTGTTACAAGCTCTTGGTGCATAAAGAAGATCTGTAAAGTTGCAAAGACTAAAGTCTCAA
>NW_015542366.1:424239-430990 GCF_001515605.1 Sinocyclocheilus anshuiensis | reverse complement strand
AGGCGGGCGTACACGGTGCGATTCTGAAGGTCGGAACATCGTGAGCTCTGGCACATGTCACGATTGAGTTTATCTGAAAATTGTACGGAGGCAGACACACACGACACGAATTTACTACGATTTTACAACAAATGCCTCGTTTAAAATGGGTTTTATTGGTTTTGTCTCGTCGTGCCGGGAGTAGGCATCACAATATGGTAAGGGGCTAAACATTTCCGTCACACGCTTGAGGTATTCGGCCAATCACAATGCACTGGATAGCTGGCCAATCAGCGTACACCTCGCTTTTCAGAATGATGAACTTTGTAAAAATTTTCAGAAAGGCGGGGCATAGAGGAGCAACAATAATGTACATTATGTGGAAAATAATGTGTTTTTTTAACCTTAAACTGCATAAACACATTGCATTACACCAAATACTCAAAATAATGTTCTTCTTAGCAACGTCATATGACCCCTTTAATGCTCTACAACATGAGGTGAGAGGTTGCTTGGAAACAGGAAGAGGAGGGGCTTCAGTGTGGACATCGGACGCTCTATAACTCACCACATCGTGAGGAGGACATAACTAAAACTAAATTTGAGAAGGTCTTCAAAGATTTGAAAGAAATGACTGCATTGGCACAGTCCATTTAACTGGATGTTACTGGTGACGCTTCAAGCCAATTGTCTCTCAAAGGGATTTCAGAATTTAATTGTTATCTCTAATTTCTTTGAGCAGGATAGAGAGAGGTTCAGTGTGAGTGTGTATATAAAATACAGAATGTTCTGGACTCACATTGTTGGCAGGGGTCTGTGTCGGTGGTCAGCTTGACGTAGTTTGATGGGAAAAGGCCAATAGAACCATTCAGCTCTCCCTTCCACCAATCAGGATCCTCTCTGCTCAAAACATTGATGATTTGGCCCTTCCCGAAAGGCAGCTCATCATCGTTCTGAGCCGTGTAATCATACATGCCAATCACCTGGCACACTATGAAGGGGAAACACAAATGCACATGTAAAATATAAGATAGCTTGTGTTTTTATGCAACGACCTTGTATAACTGTAGTACATTATTTTCACATTTTGATAATATTTTCAACATTTAAAAACAACAGAAATGCAATTTTTTTATTTTCATATACTTTTCAACTACTGACAAATTCCAGAATCTCTATTTCAATATTTATTCCAGAATAATATAATAAAATTATTCCTGATTACTGGAGTATTTGCTTCGCTATTTGGTAGACTGCCTTTATTTATCAACCATGAGAACATGCAAATACTATGAAAAACTGAGTTGATGATGGTGTGAAGGTAGCTTACTAATGTACAGCACTGTACAAGTAACCTAGCCTGTTCTAAATGACAAGAGGCAACATGCTCAAACTTGACATAATTAAACATTGCCTTAAACGTTTTAATTATAAAAAGTACAAAAGACAACATTTCATCTGTGTCAAGAGAAACCACTTTCTTGCACAATAAGTTACCTGTACCTGCATTGGGTGTTGGCAGCCTGGGTGGGTTGGGCTCTGTGGGTGTGGTCTTACTGGTGCTGGGGCTCAATAATTTCACATAATTAGCTGGAAACCAGCCAATCTGACGCTTCTTTCCTCTTGCCTGGAGAGAGCAACAGCAGTGGGCCATTAAAATGAATCTGAAGTAAACATTTAGCATACAGTCTAATTTATAAGGAACAGCGATATCTCACAGTTATCACCATATCATATCATTCCACAAGCACTGATGTAAAATAAATTAAATGAAGTAAATCTGAGCACAAGTAAGCAGATTTAATATTACAACGCACCAAATATGCGTTGCTTCTATAACTACAGATTCTATTAAATGTTTAAGGTTTGTGCTATTGTAGTAGATAGTGTGGGTGTATTTAACAGCATGTGTGTTATTCAGACCTGAAGTTCTCCTTCCCACCACCCTCCTGGGTTTTTCTTGCGAATGAGAATGAGCTGGCCAGGTGCTAAGGTGAGCTGCTCTTCCCCGGTGGCTGTGTAAGGAGCAATCACCTGGGCAATCTCTGAACACAGAAGAAAAACACAGGTAAAAGGAGAAAAAAGCAGGAATACAGGGCCGCTCTCTAATAAAATGCTGTTATGGTATAATTTTGGTCTCTGAGTTCATTTATAAAGGCCACAAAACTGCAGCTTAAATTATTTTTTTTTGCTAAAATTCTCTCAAACACAGGCAACCATTAAAGTCCTATGGTACATGTTTTATGAGAGAGTTATAGCATGAGGACATCAGCACCCACCTGGTTTCTTCCCTAAACTTCCTGTTTTTCCAGCAGATCCCAAACCCTAGGAAAAGGTGGAAAGAATGCTATTGTTATACTGATTTTATTGGTTGAAAATATTCCTTATTTGACTAAAATAACTTTTTGCATGCAACTGTATTTGTATCGAAAGTATTGCGTTATAAAAAAAAGTTCAAACAATTCAAGCTCTGTTTAACATTGCAAGTCGTTACCTCAGATTCTTTAGGTTTGACATAATTTGAGGGGAAGACTCCGGTCTTCCCGCCCACAGTGCCGGTCCACCAATCTCCTTCTTTCTTTGTGACCGTGATGACATCCCCTTGCTGGAAGGTCAAGTCACCCTGCTCACTGCTTTCATATGTATACATGGCCACAAACTCTGTGATCAGACAGAATCACACAGACTTTCAGATACAAAATGATTAAGAAGAGAGAGGGAGGAACACATGATCCATCGAGCTGTCGCTGGTATTCTGACCTTCTCCAAGATCTGTGGGTTTGTTTGGAGATGGGCTGGGTCTCTTAACACTGGGAGGGCTGTCCGAAGAGCCAGACTCAATACTGAAACAGAACAGCAGCATTCAAAAGTCAAAATCACAGTCTGGATGAAACGCCTAACTGTGTGTTCAACATCACTTTTTGTAATAAAACTAGTATTTCATAATGGGGTCGTAATTGTTGCGTTTATTATTATGTTAAGCTCGAAAAGTGAAAACATATTACAATATATTACAAATATAGTATTATTAGACATCTGTGCTATTTTGCACAGATGCACTGACAGAAAACTAAAATTTTAATTTTAATATGCTAACATCCAATACAAATCACTAATATTAGCCAATAACTAATATGTTAATGATATATCGCCAAGATACACACCTCATAGATTTCCGGACGGGCCCAGAGATGAGTTTGACGTAAGATTTGGGGAACCATCCTCTCTGCCCTTGAACCTCCCCAAACCACCACATATCCTGCTGCTCCAGTACGGTGATCACATCATTCTTGTTAAAGTTTAGGTGATTGTCTTTCTTGGCTCTCCATGGATACAAAGCCTGCGCCTGCAGACCCTCCACCTTTTCACCCTGAAAACAAGACAGCAGCAAGAGTTTTCAAAATAAAACGAAAAAAAAAAAAAAACGATCAGCAGTAATACACTGTTACGATCCCAGTACCTAACCATAACTTCCATCTAATGAAATGATGAACAATGCCATGATTATTTTCATATGTTCATGTAAAAGCCTGAAAGAAAGAGGCCTTATAGTCTTTAAAGCAATAGTTAATTTACTAGAAAATTTGCTAAAAATGTTACCATCAGGCAATCCAAGGTCTAGATTTAGACTCTAGATCTAGACTCTAGATCTAGAGTTTATTTCTTCATCGAACATATATGGAGAAATTTAGCATTACATCAATTGCTCACCAATGGATCCTCTTCAGTGAATGCAGAGGGTGTTGGCATTAATTGATGGACTGGAGTCGTGTGGATTATTGAGATGTTTTATCAGCTGTTTGAACTCTCATTATGACAGCACCCATTCATTGCAGTGGATCCACTGGTGTGCAAGTGATGTAATGCTAAATTTCTAATTTCTATAGAAACAAAATCTTGAATGGTCTTTTGACATTTTTTAAAGGAATTATTCCTTTAAAATGCATAGGGTAGAGTAATTTTCCATCTATACAGATTTATTTAATATAAGTAGTTAAGAAAATATAAGAAATTTATTTTCTGGACAGGGGCAGAGTATATGTACCTGGCCGAGCACAGGTGAGGGTGAGGAGCCGGAGAGCGTTGCCGGGGTGAAAGCAGAGCGTTGTCTGATCTGCCCTCCACTGGGCACTGACAGGGATGGCTGAGTGGGCTGGGTCGGCCATGCATCCCATCCATCACTGTCCTGCTTCTCCACAGCAGAATTAGTTGGCCATCTGCATTAAAGTCACATGAGCATAGAATCAAAATGGATGCAGATAAAAAAATAATCTGTAAATAAATGTCTTTGCTAGTAACATTTTTTTATTGGACAAATTACTTACGTAGTGCTGAAATCTGCCCAGTTACTGGATGTTGAGGAAGAGGAGGAGGCGGGGCCTGGAGGGGCAGGGGCTGAGGAGGGCGGGGCTATTGATGCAGACTCTACGGAGACTGGGTGCATGGGTGTGGCTGTGGTCGATGAAGAAGCGGATGACATATGGGAACCCAATTTAGGGGTGGAACTAGAAGCAGCGCTAGCCCTCAAACTAAGAGGAACTTCAGAATCTGGAATCTTCTCTGCATAATTGGCAGGGAACCAGCCAGTCTTCCCTTTAATCTCTCCTCCTAACCATCCAGGTTCACCTGTCTGAGACTCATCCACCTGAAAAGAGAAACACAACAGAAAACAAATGAGAAACATAACTGGGTGATAAAGAATCACAGGGAACCTCAGCATCTTTATATACATCAGAGAAACACATAAACTGGAATGCACAGAGCACAGTGGCTGTATGTGATGACGCAAAGGACTCATTTTGTTGATTTAATACAGGAAATGGAATAAATTGTCATTGCATCCCAGAGGCATCACTGACATCTCTATGAGTGAGCTAATGGCAAACACTGCAAAGCCTCTGAAATCTTGCAAAAGACTCAACAACAGACATGTGGCCACATATTATGATCTCTGTACAGGGTCTGTTTGAGCTCAGTGACAGAAGAACAAAACAAAGAACATCAAAGACAAACTAGAAATAAAAAAAAAAGTGCATGAGAAGCAGAAACCTCGACTTACCCACTCACCCTTCACCTTTAGGCAGAGTGAGCAAAGAGAGGACAGAGGCAGGGTCAGAGGTCAGTAAATGTACACACTAACAGCACACATATATTCTCTCTCACACAAGGCAGAGACAATCAGACACTCTCGGGCAAGAACACAACAGAACTATGGCTGTTGATTTAACATGTTAACTTGGTGCAACTAATTTTCAAACAAATAACGTTAAAATTATTAAAGCATTTAACGCACCCGCCCCGGCCCAGACCTAGACATCATCTTACATTACATGCAATATATATTTCATTCTAAAGCTACTTTTTGTAACATCTGTTCAATGCATTTCTCATTTAACACAATAACGACTTATTCTTTTTGGGGTACTTTCTCAGCCAAAATTGATGTGTGATTAATTTTCGATTAATTATATTAATCGGCACATCATGTAATTAACCTAGTTTAAAACTTCAATGGCAGCCCTAATCAGAAAATATAAGCACACACTATAGGGCTGAAACTATTCCTCAAACAGTAAACAACAGAGTAATTATATGCAAAATAAAATAAAATAAAATAATTGTGGATTACTATTGCTTTAAATCTTCTAGATACACTACCATTCAAAAGTTTGGGTTTGTAAGATTTTTTTATTGTTTTTGAAAGAAGTAATTTACACACACCAAATATTATTACAATTTAAATGAACTGTTTTCTATTTTAAATAAAAAAAAAAAAAAGTAATTTATTCCTGTCATGGCAAAGCTAAATTTCAGCAGCCATTACTCCAGTCTTCAGTTTCACATGATCCTTCAGAAATTATTTTAATATGCCGATTTGCTTTTTCTTTTGCCGATTTGAAACATTTCTTATCAAGATGTTAAAAATTGCTTACCATCACTATATCTCCAGGATGGATGGTGATCTCATCATGACTGCGGGCCTCAAAGGGATACAGTGCTCTATAGTAGACCACCTTTACCTTCTCCTGATTAAAGCCAGACACTGGAATCTTATCTATAACACAAACACAAAAGTTATATTGAGTTACGCCATTTAGGATGAGCTTAACATGTCTCAATATGGATAAACAAACAAAAAGCAGCTGCGAAAACAATCCAATTCATATCTGTCTGGTTCAACAATCTTCTTTTGTCTCACCTGCCATAGACCAGGGGGACTGAGCCTGTAGTTTCCCTAATTGCGGATGCTGTGGGAAGAGTTTGGAGAGGTTATCCTGTACTTCGGCTCTGCTGTGGTTCTCCTCTTCACTCACTTGGCTTATCCAAGCCTGAGACGCAGGAGGAGTGGGCGCTTTACCCAGCCCATCATCTCTCCATGCAGGAGACACGCCATCTTCTGTCCCTGACAACCTGAAGGAAAGTAAGGGACAAAATGAATGCCAGTTAGAAAAATCGAATTATTTTTTCCCCACAAAGAATAGCCATGGAAGGACATAAAATACCTAGACTCTTGCAATTCTGTGGACTTCCTGTCATGCGACGGCTGGGTGATGTCAGCCTCCAGCTCCTTTTGTTTCTGCCTCTGTTGTTTGTTGTGGATTTCTCTCAGCTCCTGCAATGCATGATGGGATATTGGAGGACAGGTAAGGGGGAGTATGGGGGCAACGGGGCTCTGTTTGCGCTCTCTCTCACACTCAGATATGTTCACAGTTGTGCCCTGCAAGTGCTGTCTGGACAATCTGTTCGAAGTCTCAGTCACATAGTCTCTATT
>NW_015542366.1:418583-424229 GCF_001515605.1 Sinocyclocheilus anshuiensis | reverse complement strand
CTCTCTCTCTCTCTCGCACACACACACACACACACACACACACACACACACACACACACACACAGATACGTTCACAGCTGTGCCCTGCAAGTGCTGTCTGGACAATCTGTTCGAAGTCTCAGTCACATAGTCTCTATTTGTTTTTTATACCAATTCATATTTCTGACTACAGCTCATAGGTCACCATCTAAAAATACTGAAAATCTCAAAAGATTCTACTGTCTATTCCCGACTATTTCATACTCTCTTCTATCTCTAAACATTTTATTATTATTTAAAATAGAAAATGTAAAAACAGTACACAGCATACACTTTGTGTGCTTGACTGTATGAATCATGTAACCATTTATAATGTTAATAAATGGCTGGCAAATGGCTCACCAATGTAACAATTGACTGACAGTTTTAATACTGTATGCGAAAATCGTACACTTGCATGGTACATGGTGCAAACTGCATAGCGATTGCGTTCATGATGGCAGGCTGCAATGTCTGCTGGGTAAGGTCACATGAACCACAGAAGTCAGAAGTGAGGAAACGACAGACTGCGTTTCAGCAGACCAATGGAAACACTGCTGCTTATGTAATGCCAGACAATTCCACCAATAAGCAAGCTCTTTGGGATCACCATCAGGATTTGGTAAAGGAGTCGTGTTAAATTTTTTTTTAGATATTAAAATGACAGATCTGTTGATAGCATATACTTATTACTGAGAGTATGTTTCCCTGGTCTGGGATCTCTTATCAAAGCTACATTTCTGTTAAATGTTGAATGTCGCATAAGCACAATTTGCACATCGAATTATACAATCACAAAAGATCACTGCAAGCGGTTTGGTAATAGACAGACTCTAGAAAGACAGAGAGAGTTAGCCATTCAAGTGTATAACACACATACGTGAAGGTTTAGAATAGCTACAACGCTGCCTTTGATGGGCTTCTCAAAGGGAGCTGGAGGAGGTGCAGTGAGACACACGAGCAGGGGACGTGTTGTAGGGGGAAATCAAAGGTTGGGGGAAGAGGGAGGGATGACCTGGAAGTAGAAGTGTATATGCTTCAAACAGGCCAGCAGTGCTGCGAGACAGTCCAACAGCACCTCGTCCACAGAGCTCCCTGACTGCAAGAGACACAGAGCCACCCATATGGTGAGGGGTCAAAGGTCACACCACCATCATCATCGTTATCATCATCATTTTGTTTGCACTCTGTTCTGATGTGTACTCAGCTCTACACAATGCAGAGCCTCTTAAGCTTATTTATCTTATGTACAGAGCGAAACAAATGGGCCAGACACGACATTTGAACCAAAGCAGAGCAGCGAAGCCTTTGCTTTGTTAATTAATGTGAGCTACAGGCTTAAAAAAATCTCCAAAACTATTATTTCAGGAATATTATTCATCAGGGCTCAACAATAAAGATGGACCCTTGTCACAAGGTCAGTATGAGAGACTTGAAAATGCAATGCTCAATAATATAACACAAAAAATACAGCAAGACCCAACGCATAGACCAAAGAGGTCTGTCTGGTGCACGTCCAAACAACGTCCAAACAAGAGCGCATCCTACATTTACACACACCTTTCAACTCTGCTGTCATCATGACACCTACAGTAGCCCACATCTTGATTTTCAGCCGCACCAGGATTCCACTTTTTTTTTTTGGCATTTAATATGGCTGATTTTGTGGCTGTAATTTCCAGAATTTTGGGGAATATGTAAACTACATGTAAGTCATCCATGACAGAAAAAAAATGCAGAAAGCTTGTTTATTTTTGTTCTGACACTAACTTGTATAGGAAGTTATTTTTTATTTTTTTTTATTCTGTTCTTAAAATTAAGAAAAAGAAATTGCACGCAATAAGACAAAGATACAAATGAAATATTAGGCTGCTGTAACTTTAAGACCTAATGCACAGATCCAATACACATTCGGTTTTCTCCCAACTATTTATATTTACTTAACTGACCATGTTTACTGGAATTCTCAGTAAGAGGGGCATTTTGACATCACTTTGTGTATTTCACTATTCAAGCGTGTGTGACAGCTGGCTTTCTTTGAGTGTGTGTCAGTCAGTGCACAAGTACCGCATTATACTTTGAGGCTTATTGTGTTTTTGTACATCAAGTACACCCCATGTTTTATTTTCTCATTTGGACATGTTTCTTTATCACACTAATGTGTCAATAACTGTAAGTAGTACTGTGATTTTGTGGAATCGCTAAAAACCAAAGGAACTGGTTTTCCAATTAATCGGCGGCCCAGCAATCAACACAGAATCCAACACTTGGTCAGAAAAGAAACATTTCAGATAATAATATATTGTTTCCTGCAATTGATATGTTTTCTAAATACATTTACACTGTATTTTCAATCTGTTTAAAATGATCTTTTCAAATCAAAAATTTTTTTTTTATAAATTATTATTATCATTATTAGGAGTTTTGTAGTATTTTGAGTTTGTTCATCCTAAATGAAAATATGACAAGGGCAGGTAAAAATCTCAGCTGATAAAAAAAATCCTTATTGTAGAGCCCTTTTGATGGCTTAGTAAAGGGAAGTAGTCAAGACAAGACAACTGGAAGTGTGCTACTCTAACTCCCCTCATATAGGGCAACAGAGAGCATAGTGCTGCGAGAGTAGGGGGTAATAGTTTGGTAGTAGTTTTCTGGGGGTTAACAGCATTATCAGGTTGTCTACCTGTCGCCCACTCTGCTCTTCATTAAGAAGATCCGATTGCAGGTTCTCCATCCTAGCAGCGTGGGTCTGATAGAACAGCCCCAAGGACTGTACCACCACGAAGGGTAAAGCACGGTCAAGCCAGAACAATGAGGGCCAACCAAGCCGTATAAACATGGTGGAGGGAGGAGAGTTGAGAGGGAGTCAGCCAAGATGAACGGAGGATGAGGGGCGGGGTGACAGAGTGAGCAGCAGGCAGATACAGTGAGAGAGGAACAAGAAATTGTGTGATGCAGTGAAAATACTTCTACTTTATCACACACTTTTTTTCTCTTATTCTGAAGGCACATTAAGACAAAATTAAGAGTGTTCTGTTGGTTTTATCATATACACTGGGTGGAAGTCAATGATGTCTCAGAATGCACTCTCTCTTACTTCCTCTTTCATTCACACAAACACAGAGGGCCCAAAATGAACACTGCCCCAACTTTCAATGGTAAATGACTTCAGCAATTTTACCACAATTTTTTCTTACTAGCCATGAAACAGCTGTTTGTATTTAGATGATAGTTAAAATCAACCAAAAGGTTATTTGAATCATTATCATCATTATTACAGAAAATTCATTTAAATGATGTATTATGTTGCAGCTCTAATAAACTGGTAAGTTATTTAAATTGTATTTATTTACCAAAGCCAATTTTACTTAAATGTTGCACAAATGTTAATTTTGCCCCCTGCACACACACAACGCCAAGTAACTAATAAAATAACACTACTGAAGACAAAATGGTCTGTCTGTTTGTGTAAGAATGTGTGTTTGTATAGGTCTTTCAGAGATTCAGTACCTTCAGCTGTGTGTTGAAGGCATCTATCTCCAATAGTTTAGAACGTGTCTCCTTCTCCACAGCGTCCAGCTGTTCTCTCAGCTGCTGTTTGGTGGATTCCTTCATTTCAATGGCCCTCTGAAGACTAGACAGAGAGTCTCCTACAAAGCAGAAATAATCAGACAACAATTAAAGAGCATCCATGAGAGATCAACATCCTTGTGAATCATTCTGCAAAGCGATTTATTTTTCCCCGTTTTACACTGATGTAAACAAAAGGAAGCTTTAATCATCAAAATGGTCTAAAACTGCACTTGTTTCAACAGTTCAATGAGCAAAACAAACAGGAATACAGTTCAAATAATGCTTAGTTCACCAATCTGATCATTTAGTTCTTGACTGTTTTCATGCCTCTGCGACCTAAGGTGTTGATTTTGTGTTCAATCAGCTCAACTGTCGTTTGTAAAATTGTTCCTGCAGTACCAAATATGACCAGTCAGCAGCAACTTCTACAGATTACAGTGATTATAGATCATTGTTTGTTTAGATGTTACAAAGGCTTTATGTGGGCGTGTTGAGGGCAAGAACTCTGAACACACCTTGATTTGAGTGTCCTGAATTTCAACCGGTTTGTGAAACAAAGACGTGTTGGGCTGATCATCAATTTTATTCCCAGCAATTTTATAGAAACTTGGACAAACTTTGAAATAATAATGACCAGAAGACAGAACCCTACATCTCACCACCAAACAGTTTAATTAAAAAAAAATTTCTGAGTTCATGAACTCCAACAATATTTAGTTTTTTAGTATAACACTGACAAAGACACAAGGTACCACAGTAAGTACTAATGGCAGCTGTTTACCACATTAATTAGGTAACCACATAAGATGAGTAGATCCCAACTGTTGAAATGGACCCTGGTTTGCACCAAAACGTCTAGTGTGATAATATCTAACCAGAAAACTAGTCTGGATCTTTAAAGTGGTGTAGAGGAAAGGGTTCTTACTGTGCAGACTGTTCTGCTGAACCTGCTTCAGCTGGTCATTCAGACACTGTTTGTCAGGAATCAACCGACTCAACCACTGCTGAGACTCCTGATGGAGACAAAAGAAAGAAAACACATAAAATATTCGGATTACTTTGAAACACTTATGTACAGAGCAACTTAAAACTGATATCTTATTGTGTATAATTGTAAATAAACAAGATATGTACAGTCTAAAGCATTTGTCTCTGTCCATGAGGGGTTTAAAATCCCTCGTCTCTTCCACACACTCAAAAAACACCCCAAACCGGGGAGGAGAGACTAATTCAAATGATGTGAATGCGGAAAGGATGCTGACGATGCCTCTGTATGAGGCAAGTGAGAAGAAATAAGAGAGAAATGAGAAGTGCACACCTGCAGCTGCTGTTGCAGGCTAGTGATCTCAGCAATGCGGAGCTCTCGCGTCTTATTGGTGCTCTCGATCTCGTGCCTCTGAGCCGAGAGACGGAAACGAATGTCCTGCAGTTTACCCTCCAACTGTGACTTCTTATCATTCTAGAGAAGAGCCAAAAAGAACAACAGATGTCAAACTACTAAACTCAGCATCAGATTAACTTTAATCATCAAAATGGTCTAAAACTGCACTTGTAACAACAGTTCAATGAGCAAAACAAACAGGAATACTAATCAAATAATGCTTAATTCACCAATCTGATCATTTCGTTCTTGATTGTTTTCATGCCTCTGCGACCTAAGGTGTTGATTTCGTGTTCAATCAGCTCAACTGTCGTTTGTAAAATTGTTCCTGCAGTACCAAATATGACCAGTCAGCAACTCCTTCTACAGATTACAGTGATTATAGAGAGACGGAAACGAATGTCCCGCAGTTTACCCTCCAACTGTGAATTCTTATCATTCTAGAGAAGAGCCAAAAAGAACAACAGATGTCAAACTACTAAACTCAGCATCAGATTAACTTTGGTTTAATATGCATATGGAGCCACTCAAACAGATTACAATTCTGTTTGGTGTTGCTGATGGGTTTGTTTATGTATTTGTTCAACATTTTATTCCTAAAAACATGGTTGTATTTTCTGATTTATGTAGTGATAAAAAGAGATATCCAAAATCCCCTCGGTTTATACCTTTAACTC
>NW_015542366.1:412357-418165 GCF_001515605.1 Sinocyclocheilus anshuiensis | reverse complement strand
CACTAAAATTTGATGGCCTCCAGTATATTTTGCTGTATGAATATTTGAATATGCAATACACCAAAATAAAGATCAGAGCCTCTACTTTTAAACAAAAAAATGTTGTTTAAAAAAAAGTTTTATTCTAGCTTAAAGCATTCTTTTTTTATCAACACTTGAATATAGGTAGGTTTCATAAAAAATGCATAATTTTGAGCAAAAAGGTGAAAATATCACATTTTAATCAAAAACTACATCTGGATAATATTCAGTACGATTATCAAAGCATAAATCCAGTAAATCGCTTCAATCAATACCTCCAATAGACATATACCACTTCCTGGATCAACATTTTACTCTGTAACATTATGCAGTTTTCATTTATATGCTGTCTATTGCTGATGATCGCATCATTTTTTATATGCATCTGTTTACATAAGAGATCGCTAGTTTCTCCGTCCTGTTCATGTGTGTTTTTGTTCGGGAGGTTTTGTACTCATTCAGAAGATGCATAATAGTGCCCCCGAGTGTATAACAGTGAAAACACGAAAAGCCGTAAAAACTCGTCTTTGGCGGGGAAGCGTTTTCTTGTAAAAGATGAGATAACTCGTCAATGGCGGGGAAAGCGTTAATTTAATGTGCCAACAAAATTAAACAAGAATTTTGAACCTGGTTTTATTCAGCGTTCAGATTTCTGTTCTGGTAATGTATGCAAATGAGTGCATATTTAATTAGACAAACTTGTAATACAAAAAAATGCATGCATTTTCTTAATCCTCTGAGGAATTATGGTCATATCTACTAGTTAACATTTTTACCCTATTCAACTGGAGTGTCTTGCCTTAAAACATTAAAGTGTAGAAAAGTGCATGTACCAGGGCCTCCAGTTCAAACTCAAGTGTTTTCTTGCGTGCTTTGAGCAGGACGATGTTCTCCTGCTCTCTGTTTCTCTGGGTGAGCAGTTCCTGTCTGCGTGTTCTCTCCCACTCTAACTGCCGCTGACGCTCCAGCTCCCGTTTAGCAGCCTTCACACACAACACACACTCAAGAGGTTACAGATGATGCTGATAGTGTTTAACATGCACTGAGAATTTTTTAACTTACCTCTCTTCTCTCGATCTCCTTGCGTCTCTCCTCCTCCCTCTGTCGCTCCAGCTCTCTCTGTCTCTCCAGTTGTCTGTCCAGCTCCTGCTGTCTGCGTCTCTCCTGCTCCAGTCGTTCTCTCTCCTTCCTGTCTTGCTCCTCTTTCTCCAGGGCCGCCAGTCGCTCCTGCTCTTTCCTCTGCTGCTCCAGCAATGCATGCCGACGTTTCTCCAGCTCCAGGTTTCCACGCTCAAAGTTCTCTCGTTTCTTATCCTCGAATGTGACTGAGGGGAAGAACGGAAACAATTTTAAGACAGATTTTTACATTTAAAACATAGTAGCAACCTCTTTTACATCTAGCATGAACGTGTTTTTGTTGATACACTTGATCACATTAAAAGCCATATGTAACGGTGATTGTATTGAGATCACTGAAACCAGTTTCAAAGGTCGTCACGACTGTTCTGACCATATTCAATGAAAATGTTACCGCATTTTGTTAACCATAAACAAATATGGAAGTAATATGTAAAAGGTTGCACTACACATAAAACATTAATTGTCATTTTGTCAGGCTGGGCTTTAAATTTTCTATCATGCTCTACTTTTATTATGTCTTATGATCTGGTCAATTAAAAGAACAATATCTCACTAATAATTCCACTTAACTACACTTGCAATTTCTCATTTGTATCCCCAGACCTTCACTCACATTTCTCTCAGGGAGCTTTAAAACATCTTTTACCCATTTTCTCCACTTCTATTGTCTATTAGCATTATATACAGAGGGTATGTTTCTTAAGTATGTAAAAGTAACCAGAAACCTGGTATTCTATAAGCCAAAATGAGGGAATGCACTTTGAATTAGCCATTAATGTTTTTTAAAAATTGGTAAATGGAGGAACATTTATAATTAATGTAGCCTTTGTGGTAATATGCAAGTGGCGTTTTCCATTTTGTATGGGTAAGTGGTATCAGATCTCACAACGAATTGCACTGCAAGATCTAAATGCAAGTTAAATAGCTAAATCCAGTTAAAGACTATCCAGATAAAAATGCATTAATGCCAGAAGCAAAGGGGGCCTTTTTCATGTCTATACTTGTCATCTGATCCACAAATATTTTATCAGTGAGTCAGCTGAGTTTCCATGAAACTGATTAGGATTTACTCTTGTCCTCTGACCTGCAAGTTTTTTCTCTGCCTCTTTTTCCTCCTCCTCCAGCTCATCCTGAGACCGTAGGTCTGCCGAGTGTATACTGGTCACAGACACTCCACTACCAGAACGCACTCTCCTACACAAACAGGAAAGAATTAAGTCCTATAAATGTAACCATTTGCATCGTTAGAATAAAAGTTCTCTTAACTCTAACTTTCAACTAAATTGGCAGATAATTCCAAGTCATGAAAGATGATCATTGACAAAGTATATATATAGTTGTGTGCCATCAGTGGGGTCACTCACCTGAATGTCGGAGGTATGAGGTCAGGGGGCAGTAAAGGCGGAAGAGGCAGACCGGACATGGCCATGTCAATTAAGTGCATGGCCAGAATAAACTCTTCTGCAGTCAACTTTCCATCCTGGTCTATATCTGACAGGTTCCTATATAGATAAACAAGTGGATGTTATTATTGTTATAAGGAGTCAAAACAGCTATTTATCTTGCCTTTCCACATGACACCACATCACTCAAGATCCGGTGTTAAAGTGCCCCTATTATGCCATTTTGTTTTAGGAGCCACCTACAATAGGTTTACATGCTTGCAAGGTCAAAAAAAAAAAAGATTTTGTTTTCTCAAAATATGCATTTAATATCACCTAATTTTCCAACGATTCGCAAACAATTTGTTCGAAGCAGTTCTAAGATTCAGTCTCTATAAACACCTCCTTTCTGTGAGCCTACTCTGCTCTGATTGGTCAGATGGCCCAGTCTGTTGTGATTGATCTACCTTGTACAGTGTGTGTCAGAAACAATACGCCCATTGCCATAGTTCCGTATTTTGAAAGCTCGATAGAAAATATAAACACATATTATTTATCATACTTACAAGATGTTATTTAGTGGAGCCAGTTGGTCCAAATAAACTGGGTACTGAGTCATCTTTGAAGAGCAGTGTTTTGTGAATGCAGCGTTGAACATAGGTGGGCATTATGCAAATGTGTTACCTCGTGACGTGTAGCTGTCACGGAAGTGGGATTCGAATTACTGACGACTCGCTTAGGCTGCTCAGAGTTAATTATTTCTTTTGGGAGACAACTTTATTTATCGTGCACTTTCGGCTTTACTACTTTGCAGATCGTTTACATTCACATACAGCTACATTACAAACTGAATGAAAGGCAATATTCGAAATGGCATAATAGGGGCACTTTAAACATAGGCAATACAAAAATCCCAAGAACAGCATGTTAAAAGATATCAAAACAGCAGTCGGACGTACTCATAACAATATCCAGATACCAATCCTCATGTTTACACTGATTCAAATCTCAGAACTCTGAGATTTGTTTGAGTTTTAAATGCGAGACAGAGACACAGTAAAAAAAATTTTTGAGATCCGCACCAGATGGTTGCCAGCTGGGTCTGCGGTAGACTGGACTGCATTAGAATAGTTCTGGCTTGTGGACCTGAAGCAGAAAAGAAAGAGAAAGAGAGAGAGAGGAAACAGAAGTGAAAGAAAGAGTTGAGTATGTTGAGTCAGCAACCTCTGTTTCCTCTAAGCCGTACTGAGTAACCACTGTCACTCATCACAAGAGCTTTGAGCTCTACAAACACACTGAATTAAAAACTAGATTCTTATAAAGAAAATATGAATGGTAATAAATGCACATGAAAATAGTATTAAATCAAACTTGAAAATACAAAACTATAATAACCTTGTTAAAATGTACAGCTACGCAGCATTTAAATTTGATATTTAAATTAGATGAGGGTGAGGCTACCCAGAGCTGAACAACAAAACATAATACAAAGTGTTTCACTGCCTGATGTTTGTTATGTGTCATGCTTTGTGTGACAGACACCACACCTGTGAGATAACCACTCATCATTTTGTCATGGCTGTTGAAGAGTTGGCGGTACTTGAGCCGAGAGGACTGAGACACGGCCCAGTCAGTGGGCGGAGGAGCAGCCGGAGCACTAAAGAGACAATGTGTGTGTTTAAGTGGCTTTATTCTGCTCATTTACAAGTTCAACATTTTATTTTTGGGGACTGCTAGAATACATTTACACGATTTACAGTTCAAAAAACATGATTTTTCCCAAACTGTACATTGGTACAGCATCGCTTTTCACCCTCTGGCTGAAACACTGTTTTAGTTCCTGTCTTTGTGACGTAGCTAAATGATGGAAATAATGGCAGGACTACAAACAAGGCATTTCAGGCAAGTGTTTTTCTGCACACTAAAGGAAAGGTAAAAGCAAAATAGGTGGTTTTTAACATCTATAAAATTTCTGCGAATAGAGTGTGCATGTGTGTGCGTACCTGGGTGCCTCTACAGACTGGCCCTTCTGTAGCTTGATACTGGAACGATTGAACGAAGCTGACAGACAGAGACAAACACCCATAAATTATTGTGCCAAAGTAAACAAACTGTATAAGCTGGTCTGGGTAGTGTGAGCGTGTGTTCACATTACCTGGATGTGAGAATCCACTCATGGGTTGTACCATAGCGGGCGCTCCATTAGCAAGAGATGGTACCGCTGGGGTCACTGATGCTACCAGTGGTGGAGACACGCCTACTCCCGGCACTCCTGGGGGCAGAGGGGGCAGGGGCATGGGTGGCACCGCTGGCAGGCCTGGCATTGCCCCCATACTGGTCATCCCTGCAGACACCGATCAAATAAATAATGAATTAATTTAATAGATTAATAATAATTAAAACAACATAATTAAAATAAATTAATGGTGAGACAGATAAGGTATGCTTGATGTACTGAATTTAATTTATTTTAATTATAACATTATATAAGAGACTTTAAATCTCTGAGGGACTTTACTGAACCACAATCCTAAAAAAAGCCCTGAACAAGGGGTCTGTTAGAAGAGTGGTCTAGTGTTGGACAATGGGGGGCCTTCGACAATGGTCTTGGACTAAGACTTCATCTGTGTCCTGATATGTAACATGTCATTCAAGCCATCAGAATGAAAGCGTTCTTACCAAAAGGGGGCTGCGGGGGTATGGAGAGGGGTGGCTGCTTCATGGAGGTGGGCAGTGAAGGAGGGAGGGGGTGACCCTGCAGCTTCAATTTAATCAGCTTCATTGCGATGGAAAATTCATGCATGTCCATCTTCCCATCGTTGTTCATGTCGGCCAGGGCCCTGCAAAACATGGACAGAGTATCTTTTTCAGGATTTGCAACCTGCTACACAATCGGTTTTCATAGACACAGTAGCCTGAACAATTTTGAATGTTAAAAAAATGACGTAAATAATGTAACAATGCTACAGTAATTGGTTAACTGTAAGTTCATGTTTTTTGGTTAATTTACGGTTTTAGGAAGCAGAAACTATGAACTACCTAATACTTTACAGTGAAAAGCAGTAAAAGGCCATTCTCAGAAGCTCCTGCATGACACATCACATATGATTGTGTTCTTATTTTTGTTATCAGTGTTATCATTAAGGCAGTGGTTCTTAACTGGTTTGGCCATGGGACCCCACATCAAGCCGCGACCCAATTTTTTAGGATACATACATACACACATACACACATACACACACACACACACACACACACACACACA
>NW_015542366.1:408914-412033 GCF_001515605.1 Sinocyclocheilus anshuiensis | reverse complement strand
CGGAAGTAGGCGGAGCTTGAACCAGAACTTCGTACAGTTACATTTGATAAGACCGTTATGTTTATGGTTTTACAGCCTATATTTTTCGTAGTTATCACTGAACAAATATGCCGTGTTTAACTAAAATAATTTTTTTATGATAATATTTTTTAAAATATCTTCCAACAGTCGGAGCCGATATCCTTGTATAGGCAGTGCTTCGAGACGTAGTGCAGTTGTGCTTCGAGCAACGTGAGTTCGAGTCCCAGCTTGGGGACCTTTCGTGATCCGATAAATAAATATTTCAATATCTAAATTAAAACAGTAAGGGTTTCTACGCAGTAGTATTAGAGTGTATTTGTATTAGTATTAGTAGTAGTAGAAATATGGAAATTGATTTAAGTCATTTCCAGGAAATGCATATCTTCTAACAGTCGGAGCCTATACCCTTGTATTGTATAGGCAGTGCTTCGAGATGTAGTGCGATTGTGCTTCGAGCAACGTGAGTTCGAGTCCCTGCTTGGGGACCTTTCGTGATCTGATAAATAAATATTTAAATATATTCTAATTAAAACAGTAAGGGTTCCTACGCAGTATAGAAATATGGAAATTGATTTAGGTAATTTCCAGGAAATGCATGGAAGGCAACTGCAACACTACTATTTTATTTGCGTTTATTTCATTCTTTTAAACTCATTTACTTCACACACTTGTTACTGTGTTGTAATTTTAGAGGTTTATGTAAAACAACATGTTTTACTTTGGCTCACCGGTTCCTGCGCAGTTTAAAAAAAAAAGTATTTCACTTAAGTAATTTGCAGGTCTGGAAAACCTATGGGAAAAAAAGAGATCAGAGTATGGAAAAATATTTGTGTTTCGACTATTTGCCCTATTCAGTGTTCTAAAATAAAAAATGTATAATTTCTAAAAATAAATGTATCATACAAGGAGGAAGATTTCATGACAAACATTTAGTGATCATTTGAACACGACTGAATGAATTCAAGGCGCACGTTTTCATAATGCAGAACTCTTTAAACGAGTCTTTTTTGAACTTCACTAAACAAATGTGCGTGTGCCATGCAAACCAGCAAAAGATAAGGAAGCAAACATGCAGGCCTAGTAGAAAATGTATCTGTATTTAAGTTGATTATTAGCCTATTCTTGACAGAGAGCTGGTTTGGTTTTTGAGAGACAGAGACGTGCAGAGATGGCAATGCTGCTGTTTGATTGGCGATCGCGCTGTGCTGATTCATTCGTGTATCATATCGTAGCCTAAGGTTTAAGTCATTGCTTTTTATATAAACACAAATAGTAGAACGTGTATGATGTATTATTTTAGGTAATATTAGGCCTACTCTTGCCAAGCTCTGAGAGGAAGATTTCATGACAAACATTTAGTGATCATTTGAACACGGATGAATGAATTCAAGGTGCACATTTTCATTATGCAGAACTCTTTAAACTAGTCTTTTTTGAACTTCACTAAACAAATGTGCGTGTGCCACGCAAACCAACAAAAGATAAGGAAGCAAACATGCAGGCCTACTAGAAAATGTATCTGTATTTAAGTTGATTATTAGCCTATTCTTGACAGAGAGCTGGTTTGGTTTTTGAGAGACAGAGACCTGCAGAGATGGCAATGCTGCTGTTTGATTGGCGATCGCGCTGTGCTGATTCATTCGTGTATCATATCGTAGCCTAAGGTTTAAGTCATTGCTTTTTATATAAACACAAATAGTAGAACGTGTATGATGTATTATTTTAGGTAATATTAGGCCTACTCTTGCCAAGCTCTGATTTCTGTGAGATGCACGGAGTGGCAACAGCAATGCGATGTTTGATATGCGCTCTTTTCATTCATAAAATTTACATTAATTCACACACTCATTATTGAGTGAATTTAGAGGTTTGTGTAAAATATCACGCTGATCCCCTGTATACATACATACACGTATACATACATACACACATATATACACATATACATATACACACACATACATACATACATATATATACATATACACACACATACACACACACACATATACACACACATATACATATACACACACATATACACACACACGTATATACACATACATATACACACATATATATATGTATGTGTGTAAAATAAATTCACAAAAATTGTTGACACACACAATGACTGAGCCACCACAGTCATTTAAACAAATACAAAATAACACAAAGTGAAAATAACATGGCATTTTTGGGTTATGGAAACAACAGTTACCATGGTGAATACACAATACTAACATGAACTGTTAATGAAACATGAAAACTGCTCCTGAATAGAATGAATATCATACCTTCATGCAATTCCTTTCCAGCTAACACACAAAGTACCAGTTATGTGATTTATTGGTACTTTACTTTTATTTCACATGTTGCATGCTCGTGGTTTCTTTTGCGCTTTAGTTTCATGCAAATCCTTCGCAGCTAACACACGAAGTACCAGTTATGTGATTTATTGGTACTTTACTTTTATTTCACATGTTGCATGCTCGTGGTTTCTTTTGCGCTTTAGTGAAGTGAAGCGTGCACCGCCGCATTTGCACGTGCAATTGAAGAGTCCACACTACGAGCACCGTATAATGTCTGACAGGACAGGATAGTTTGTTTTTCTGAGGTGAGAGACTTTTTATTTTGCAACAAGTTACGAAAATAACGATGGAATAATGACACTGACATTAAGCCTGACAACATCTCAGTGCGTTTTTCTCTTGCACTTTTTACTTAAAGGGGTCATATGATGCGATTTCAAGTTTTAGATTTATTTACAACAGAACAGCACAACCCAGATGTTCGATTTTGTGCAGCGCATTTTCTGGACGACAGTTATTTGGACCTAGAAGAGTACAAGGTTGGCTGTGCACAAAGGCTATTTAAAAACAAAAACAAAAAAAAAGGGTCAATTCCGACTTTGACAATCTGGCTTTGACAATCTTCTGACAATCTGGCGCTTCTGAATCAGCGACTGTAAGTATGTTTTGTTATTAGTTTAAGTATTTGCTATTGACTGTTCAAATGCGGAGTTTTTTACGTGTGTGTGTGTGTGAGAGAGAGAGAGAGACAGCGTCACATCAAAGTGGAGTCAGCTGTCTTAACCACGG
>NW_015542366.1:402823-408625 GCF_001515605.1 Sinocyclocheilus anshuiensis | reverse complement strand
TTTGAAAAATAATGTGTTTTTTGAACATTAAAGCATGTCAACATATTCTGTTACACCAAATACACAAAATAATGATCTTTAAAATAGCATCATATGACCCCTTTAAACTGCATCTGACAGAAGTGTCAACAGCTTTCACGCACGTCTTTCAAAATAAAAGTCTTGCATCAGAAAAACATTTCAAATTACGTTTTTTGTTATTGATGTCATTTCTTTGATTGTACTCTCCGAGACACACTCAGAATAGTCTTGCAACCCACCAGTTGAGAAACACTGCATTAAGGTATTTTGTGTTAAATTTGATCTTACTTAGTAAATGTTTGAATTATTTTAGTGTCATGTGTTACCCTAACAGTGTTTTTTTTTTTGTGGGTGTGTGTGTATGACCCTGTGCTCCATCTACCAATAATGGCCATGTTTTATGGACAGCGCTGTATGATCCAGTGTGAAGTGCTTGAATTCAGCGAAGAACACAAATGACTTGGTGATTTAATTTGAAGCCAGATGAAACAGCGCTGACAAACAGAAGAAACACTTTGAGCAACGATACAGTCAGAAGACTTTTCAATCTACAAATCGCCATCCTTTACCATGGATTTACTGTAGTAACACTTAGTGCACCATGGTATTGTGGCAGAAATGTGGGATATTCACATTGAACTTTATTATATTATTAATGTAGACATGTATTAAATGTATTAAAGGAATAATGGAATATAATTACAGTATTTTTTGTGATTAAGCTATGCAGTTATACTAAATGTATTTTCATGCAAATACCTAGAAACCATATTTACATAGTTACAATTTTTTTACCATGGTATCGAGATGCTATGTGTGGTTTTTGAAATTTATTGTGATAATTACCGATATCGACTGATGTGAAAAAATTTATCGTGATAATTTTTTTGGCCATATCGCCCAGCCCTAATTGTACCCATATAGTTATGGTGGTTATCAGCACAAGTCACAAGGTAAAAGGCAGGTTTTGGCAGTAGACTGGTATATTAACATATTATTTAAAGGGGAAATCGGATGCAAAATTCACTTTTACATGGTATTTGCATATAAATGTGTTTTAGCAGTGTGTGGACACAACCACCCTACAATGATAAAAATCCATTAATTACTTTTTTTAATCCCCAAAAAACTTTAACTGTCTCAATTATCAAGCCGTTTTGATTTTCTGAGCAGTATGACATCATATTCCCCAAGCCCCGCCCACGGCCGCTGACGGACTGTCCCATATTAGCATATTCACGCCCTCAGCCAGTTGTACGTTGTCGGCCATTTTCTCTGCGCTCAAGCAGCTGTAATAACAATGTCTCGTAAGCGATGCAGGTGTTTTGTAGTTGGATGTAAAAGTAAACATAAGAGACTTCATTTTCTCCCGACATCAGAGCCACTGAGAACGCAGTGGATTAGTTTTGTTTTTTATGGTAAAGCGCCACCAAATACACCTAAATTCATTTATGTCTGTGCAAATCATTTTACTCCAGACTGCTTTCTGAACGAGGGAGAATGCAAGGCAGGTTTTGCGAAAAAGTTAAAACTCAAGGATGGATCAGTACCCACTGTTCGTGATTCAGCTGCACCTCCAGAAAGTCTCACACTTTATATTTCTTATGATTATTTGCAAATCGCCTTTCCTCTTCCATGGAAGAGAGGGGTGGGGTGAGCAGAGCTCATTATCATTTAAAGAGACATGCACCGAAACGGGTCGCTGTGAACAGAGCAGTTTTACATGACCATTGAGGAATTTTAAACAAAGTATGTTACAGACATTTCATGAAGACCCTAAAGAATCATACCAACTTGTGGAAAATGGGCATCTGATGCCCCTTTAAGGAAATATATGGTTATAAGTTGTAAAATATACAGGCCTCTGGCAATACTGGAAACACTGTCATCAGTATTTTTTTTACAATGAATTTCTGGCAACAACAGATGCAAGTTTTTTTTACTGTAAATGTAATGGAATTTTCTTTACAGTGTACGCTAATTACTGAACAGAAGCACATTTTGGATTATAAATGAAAGTAGTGGTCTGGATTATAATTGAATATGTGTTATAGGAATTGTGTACCATATCTGGGCAAGGATGGGGGCAGGTAAACCGGACAGCAGAAAGAAATTCCTTGCCTGGTCACCTAAAGACAGAGAGAAACGGGAGGAAATTATTATGCATAAATGTATAAATATACACATGGTATGACAGATACAAACAAAACAGAACGGTTTATGTCCCCACAACGCCAAATGAATTTGGCGTTCAAAGAGTTTTATGACATTAAAATGATGTAATTGTTTTAGTATGCTAGTAAAACATTGATAACATAATTAAGAGTTACATAAACCATCTTGTCAACGAATATGCACAGGGTGTATTGACTGCACTTGTGTGACATTGGTCTCTGTGGCGAGTGATCTGCCAGCTACAGCTTGAGCAAGAAAGGAAAGCCGAGTCAGTGTGTTCATATGTTATCTAACCTATCAAACCGATTTCCTTCTGTTATGACAGCTATACTGCTAAACACAAAAATGCATGTAAAGCAGCCAACTACAGTTTTTCTTTTCTATTTTTTTTAAACATTGATTATAATGATTGATTATACCACAATCTTAGACCAGTGTCAACTAATAATGCCACAGCAGGCCAGATAAGCTATACTGCCCCTTTTACAACCTACCAAACAACACACAAAGCAATGAGAGATGTGAGTTTGTGCCTCTGCCATGTTAAAAGCAAAAAAAAAAAAAAAACACTTAACGACCTTTTCACCTTCCTCTAAACAGTTTTCAGCTTGATAAAAGGTAGCTATCTTCCTCTGTGCACACACACAGAACGCCTTTATACCCTCAGTGCCAAAAACAGACTCCCTCTCCATGCCTACCTGACTGTGAGCCACTCACTGCTTCAGCCGTCCTTCAGTCGACACAAAGAGGCTCTTTCAGATCCACTGGTCAACAGGAAACCCACAAGTACCATCTCTTCAGGAGATGTCCAAAGTCCAGCTGGGACAAGCTGGTTTTACTGTTTGCGTCTTGTGATTTTGATTAGCCCTTTGGAGGTTAATTTTACATCTATCTATGATCGTACAATGAGATCATGAAATGTTTTTGTGTACTTTGAACATTTCTTTCAATGTAATGTATGAAAAGTTTAGCTAGTTCCAGAATCATCTTCAGACTTGCAAAATGTCTGTAAAGAGAGTCCAGGGAGAAAGATGGCTTTCTATAACAGGAACCAACATGTCAAAGCTTCAACTAAAGATTAGAATCAAACAGCATCAGCAAAGATAACAGAGAAATGACTTTTTCTATGTCACATGGGAATCAACATGCCACTCCCTGATCGGTTTCCTTCTGTATTTTTCTCAGTGATTCTATTAACATAACATGCTGTCAACTCACAACTGAAACGTTCACTGCATGCTTACAGGGAATCAGAATCTGAATTCTAAAACATCTGCATTGAGCAAACGTTTACACACACATTAGATGTTTGTTTTTTGACTAATGTAAAGGTGGGACGGTTTTACCGTGGGTCAGTGGCAAAGCCAGAGTTTGTCTGTTTCGGTGGAGGAGGTGCTGAGACTGACAATAACACTTATCAGACTGTGTTTCTTATAGTGTTGTCAAAAGACCCGGTATTTCGGTACCAAGTCGGTACTAAAAAAATGAAAACGTTACGGTACTAGATTTTCTTAAGTACCGGTGGTACTGAGTTCCCGGTCAACCCGGTTCTTGATGCGCTAAACGAAAGCTATCCTCTTCCAGTGTTGCCAAGTTCGCGGTTTTCCCGCGGAATTGGGCTGCTTAACACTGTTGCCGCGGGTTGTTTTTCATGTCCGCGGGTTGAAAAACGACCCCATTGAACAAAATATTTTTTAAAACATTCATTAATGTTTGTGAATGTTATTTAATACAAACACTTGATGATTCATGTTTGTTCATTGTGCATTAAATCATTTTAACAGATTGAACTTTGAAATTAACCCTAAGAAGAATAATTGCCATATAACTATTGTTTATTGTTAGGTCATGTTATCTAACAAATAAAATCTTATTGTAAAGTGTTTTTAATACTACAGTTTGCATCTATTTGATATACACTTAATATATGTAATCTTATCTAAATTTCTTATAAAAGCTGAGGTTTGTTATTTACTGAAAAGTTATATTTTAGCTGGTGTCAATGATCTTATGTTGCATTTGGTCAGACTCAGCCCATTGCTTTACTTAAGTATATTATATTTTCCTTTTACAGCTGCAGACTGAGGAAGATCCTGAAACACACCAGCAAACCCTAAAACAGACAACAGTTTACAGATGTTTTTCAGTGGCAGCAGAACTATGACTAAACTTTTGGGTGAAACTTGTTTACTTTTTTCTTACTTTTATTACTTGTGGGAAAACTTGAAACACTTTTAAATAAGTATAAAGAATGGCATTGGTTTTGTACATTTCATTTTTGTTAAACGTTATTAATAAAAATGTTGTTCAATTAGCATGTTTTTGTGTTTTGCTTTGGTACCGAAATTAGTACCGAGAACCGTGGATTTTCACTGGTATCGGTACCGAATACTGAAATTTTGGTACCGTGACAACACTAGTTTCTTATTGTACACAGTATGAGTAAGACAGATGTGAGTCTGACTGAAGGCCACGCAAGTAAATATCCACCCATTCACAGGCAGAAAACAGGAAGTGATATGGTTTTAATAAACTGTCATGAAGAATATCCATGGCATTTTTATTAGCATGGTGGGAAAGAGGTGTCTGCTTTTCTTTTTCAGTTTTCACTTAATTTGCTCCATCTCTCTGGGTCTTTGATTCCTACAGAGAAATAATAGGCCTAAAAATGTCTGACTACCAGAGATGTATGACTGACTGCACTGCTGGTGGTAATTTTCAGTTGCACAGAACTCAAGGGATCTATTCTTGCATTTCAGACAACATCAAACTCCAAAGGGTTTTTAGCAAACATCAGCACTAATGAGCGTTCTGTACTTTTCTCATAGCAAGAAAACCAGTGGTGATTACCTGTGATGAAGCCAGCAGGTGTGGGGGTCAAACTGTGGAACTGCTGGTCATGTTTGGCTCTCTCGTCCACAGATATTACCCATGTATCCGACCCCCCTGCAGAGAGAGAGAGAGAAGATATCAGACGAACAGCAGCATAATACTTCAATGTTTTTAACCTGCTAACATTTTTATCAAACGGACAGAACACAGCTACAGATAAATCAACTCTTACTAACGTTTGATTGCGTAAAAACATCACTGAGAAATATGTAGTCAAACTGTTGTGTTGATCAAATTAATCATCTAATTAATCAGATAGATTAAAAAATCCAAACTTTAATAATTGTTCAACAATTATCATTTTAAAACTGCTTAAATTTTAATCCATTATTTAAAAAATTTTTATTCACCTTCTTCAAATTTGCAATTTGAAGGCTATGAAAACAAACATAGTGAATTTATCTATGTACACAGAATATATATTATATATTGTATAGCATATCCATATATATGCGCTATACAATATATTAAAAAGAAACTAAATGCAAAAAAATCCAAATATAACTTATATTTAGTGCTGTCAAATCGATTGAGATTGATCGCATCCAAAATAAAAGTTTGTTTACATATGTGTGGCAGTGTATATTTATGTATGTTTACTGTGTATATTTATATGTATATATAAATACACACATACATGTATACATTTAAGAAATATATGTAATAAATATTTATATTTATGTATAAAATAAATCATATATAAATATGAATACA
>NW_015542366.1:401845-402097 GCF_001515605.1 Sinocyclocheilus anshuiensis | reverse complement strand
GGTGAACTATCCCTTTAATGACAAGCGGCAGCATGTTTAGTACTATTAGTCTGCTGTCACTTTAAGACCTGCACGCATGTAATATACAAGCAAGCATTAGTTTTTTTTCCTCAAGTGTTTACTTTCACTTTAGACTTTAAAGTTTTTTTTTTTACCTTCCTGGTACCTTCCAAACAGGTCACTTCCTGTTTGTTGCTGCCGTGTGTTTTGAGTTTGAGCTCCGTCAAGTTAATTCTTTGTCGTCTAATTTTT
>NW_015542366.1:376196-398471 GCF_001515605.1 Sinocyclocheilus anshuiensis | reverse complement strand
TGTGTTTTTGACAGTATTAGCACAGTCAGATGCGAAAGAGAACTTAGCCCAGTAATCAGGCACTGTTTGATAGGCTTTTTAGTTTGCATGCGCTTCAGGTGTACACACTCAGAAATAGCGCATGTCAGAACCACACTGAAATGAAATGTTTAACCGGCTAGACTTTAGATTTAGATTTAGTCATTTAACTTTAAAGCACATGCAAATAATGTACTTTTGTGATTGCGAATAAGTGCAGTGTCCTGTGAGTGTAACTACCGCTGAGTTAACATTTGATGTGAATTGTATGTCGCGTTGTACAGTATGTTGAGACAGAGATGCCAAAACTGCAACTGATAGAATGCGCACTGTAGCACAATACTACGATATATCTTCAAAAGTAGATCGTGGAGACATTTTAATCATCCACGATCAAAAATCGTGATATCGCACACCCCTAATTAAAGTTTTTAAATATACTTTAATATAATAATTTCCCATTCAATCTTCAAATTAATGTAGAAACAACATATAGACAGTATATTTTTAATATTTGTTTAATGGCATCTTTTTTATGACTGAAGACCATAAAATGACTGATACCAATACTACTGATGTCTCTATTTATATTTAACCATTGACTAGCCATTCAACATTATTGTATAACTGAGAGCTATCAATTTTATCATTTAGTAGACTTCTAATTTAAGTGAACTTAAAACAATCTTCACATAACCCCATTATAATAAATGTCATATTTAGCTACCTGTGTAGGAAATATACAGAAATTGAATAAAATTATCAAAAACTAAATTCTAAAATAAATATAGATGAATCCTTAAAGCTACAAAAGTTATTGATGTCATCTCTTTTCTTTTGTTCTTTGATTAACAGACATCACAGCAGCTGGTTATTAGGTTATTTTGGCTGCTTTAAGAGCTGCCGCCGCTGAACATGATGCGGATCTGACACGCATCGCATTTTCTCACAACTCTTTACCTTTTCTGAACCAGTTCAGGTCTCATCTGACCACAGTTCACTGTTGTTCTACTGAAGCTCCCTCGTCACCTGTATCTTTTCCACGCTCGTTTGACTAGCGCCTGGCGCTGAGGTGAAGTTGGAGTGCGCGTCTGAAAAGTTTCCTGTTTGATGTGGTTGTAAAGATGTTCTGGGTCTAAATAAACGCAATTCTTGTCAACAAAAAAAGAGACAGAAGCAGCAGTTGTGAGTGGGGTGGCCGACCCTAACTCCACCCCTGCATTAATTGCGTTAAATATTTTAAACGCGTTAAACTGAAAAAATGTATTGCATGTGTTATTGCGCTAATTTTGACAGCACTAATTATATTACGTTTAAACTGCATTAGATTCTTATTATGGATTTTCAATTATTATCGATTATTGTTACAGTTCTAGATAATATCACAATAAAAATATTATATTCGAAAATGCAAAGCATTTTAATGACTTTTAGATCCCACTGTATATAAATATGCCACATTAAATTGTAAGGGAAAACAGAAAATGAAATGTACATAAGCTTGCAAATGGCTGAACAAAAGTGACAGCAGTTCTGTGAGGGCGTTTCTCTTCTATTCATTGATTCTTTTAGACATTCACTGACTCACTTGAATTCATTCTCTCTGCCTCTCTCTCTCTCTCAAACACACACACAGCACTCCATACACATTCACCCAGCCTCCATCACACAAACACACACGCGTAAAGTCAGTCAGTGAAAGCATCAACTCACCTCCGAATGGCGAGGGAAACTGAGCCATGGTTCAGTCCGTCAGCTGCTGTCCAGCCACAAACTCCTGCAAAACAACACAAAGAAACCTTGAGCTTTCATTCTTGCACTCATTCACTCACTTAACCTCTGAGAAACAACATAAATGATTTGTTCATCGTCCTGAAACACAAAATCACTCTCGTCAGGGACAAAGAGGAAGAGACATTTAAGTGAATCGCTTCTGACCTGCAGAAAACTTCCTGTGAGAGGAAGGACAAAATAGAACTCCCTGCAAATAAACTCCCACCTTCTCACTTAAACACACACACAAAACAGACTTGAATAAGGAATAGTAAGGATGTTTGACTAGTTGTTCACCTAATGAGAACTCATCTTGACATTTTTCTTACGTTTATTTTAGCTTTAATATTTTGTACAGCAATGCTTTAGAGTTGACATTAAACAGAAATTGTGATCAAATTTTTCTTCTCTATTGTGAGTGAAACGGCTTCTTCTATAAGAAAAAATGTAGGGCAGGACTTAATTTTGTCAATTGGGAATTGAATTCAACTCAATCTTACAGGTGAAAATAACAGAGTTCTCTCAGGTGATCTACGCCCGACTTTTCCAAACATTTAGTCTGCTTAAAGGGATAGTTCACCCAAAAATGAAAATTCTGTCATTAATTACTCACCCTCATGTCTTTCCAAACACATAAGACCTTCGCTCATCTTTGGAACACAAATTAAGATATTTTTGATGAAATCCGAGAGCTTCCTGACCCTGCATAAACAGCAATGCAACTGAAAAGTTTTATGGCCCAGAAAGGTCATAAAGGTCAAGGACATCGTTAAAATAGTCCATGTGACATCACTGGTTCAATCGTAATTTTATGAAGCTACGAGAATACTTTTTGTGCGCAAGGAAAATAAAAATTACAACTTTATTCAGTGATTTCTTCTCTTTTAGGTCAGTCTCTGCTGCCATTCACGAGAGTTTGTTGTAGTTCTCAGTTACAGTAAACCTGAAATTAACCTCAGTAACACACTTGGAAACAAAACACTGACAAAGTAACTATCTGAAGGTTTCAGTCTGGGACTAGTTATCTCCCAGCTGTGTAAACGCACTGCGAGAATTCACACACACACATACACACTCTCTCTCTCTCCAGCAGAGACACCCAGGGGGCACCTTGACCAAAGTATTTTAATCAGTGCCAGTCTGTTCTCTTTCTCAGTCTCTCCCCCACTCTTCCTCCACCCTTTTCTTCCTTTCCGTTCCTGCATAATGAAATTCACTGCTCTGTCTCCACAGGGTCCAATCACAGCACAAACTGAAAGGTTTTTACAATTAAAACACAAATTTTAAAGTTCAGTCAAAATGTATGGCTTTGTTTTTAAAATACTGTACGTAAATTAGTTTGGCTGTACTGCTCAGACAACTTGCAAAATAGTAAAACCAACATGACAAAGATGTGTGATAAAATTGTGAATCGTGATTTTCCTGAAAAAATATATATTTTTGCCATATCACTCACCCCTACATCAAAAGAACTTCCCCTCCCTCTGATTACATTCCTTCTGTGACTCTGATGATGTGTGCAAAGCGACATCACAGCAAAATTGGTAAATGTCAATGATTCAACGATCCAATCAATTCCTGATGAAACAAAATCATCCCATCCTACATTTTTTTCACTCAGATATATGTCACAATAGGGAAGAAAAGATGATTACATATTCCATTTCATGTTGACTTGAAAATGCTGAAGGCAACCAAGGCAGGAGTCAGAAACAATTCCAGAGAAGAAATGAAAATATAATACTAAAGGCGTGAGATGATATTGGTAGCAGCAATTTATTTAATGGAAAAAAATAGACTACTTTACAACATACTGGAAATAAAATGTGATGAAAACAGATATGGTTTTGGTGTCTGTTCTTCTGAAGTGCTGGCAGAGAGCAGTGCAGAAACTAAAGGTGTGAGGAAATTCTGATATTTCACACTCACGTTGCATCACTCTGACCACCCGATCACATTGCCCCACCTGCAGACTCTGAAAAATGCTGATGCAAAAATATGCTTAATTTTCCACTTCATACATCTGACATTTGAATGTGAAGCACTTTCATGTTTCATCAACAGAACTAGTGGTCAACCGATATGGGTTTTTTGACAGCCAATACCGATGCTGATATCTTGGAAAGCAGGGTGGCCGATGGCCGATATAAAGCCGATATAATTTTATTTATTTTAATTCATATTTAAGAAATTTGAAATAATTTGAAAATGGATTAAAAAATAAACGTGTAAAATAAACATACTTATACTCTAGAAGACAAATTATTTTTCACAAATAAATAAATATTTATTAAAAGTATAATTAAAAAGGAAGTAAACACTGTAACCAACAGGGCACTCAGTATTCTGGGAAGTTTGTGTGCATTGGAAATAATTTTTTTTAAAATAAAGCCAAGGTAACACTCATTTTACATACAGCACACAGTGAAAATGACATGAAAACGACAGTGGGCAAATGCATAATTTGAAATCAGTCACGAGTTTAAAGTTTGTCGATCGCGCGTCTCCAGTGAAGCTGAATTCTCCTCCTGTCCGTATTCAATTTGCACGGACCATAGGACCGACCATCACAGAACACGTGATCATGCAGGTCACATGCACACTTCACAAGATCTGAACTAGATTCGACTAAGTCTGCAAGGTTTGTGAAATTAAATGTTCATTAGTCATTCAAAGATTTGTTTAAATTATATAAATGCGTATTTGCGGAATGCTGACGGCAACTGAGAAAGTATTATAATGTTTGCCTTTAGTAATATTAAAGCAATCGTTATATTACTTTTTTGTATACATTTTAATTCCTTTGTTTAACAGTTCTATCTGATTATTAGATAGACTTCTATCCATATTAGACAGAACTGAATGACAACAGCGAACAAGAGGGAGAATGTGAGCACTGTGTGCTCAGGCGCTGCCGCAGCCGTTCTCGGCGCCGTCAAAATAAAAGTCCCGCCTCGAACACATCGGCCAAACAGAAAAACTTATTGGCCGATGCCGATATTTGAAAATATTTGATGCCAATATATCGGCCTTGGCTAAATATCGGTCGACCACTAAACAGAACTTTTAGAGTTTGCACTAAAACATACTACTATACAAAGTATTCATCTGCATGATTTTAAGCAGGGTTTCGTAAGCTATACCATTTGTGGAGCAATTTCTATACAGTGAAATTGTTCTTGTTTTACTATGAACATAGCTACTATTTGCAGAAATCCATTATGTCTGAATAGCACTGGCTCCAGGGTGTGTTTGTACTGTCTGAGGTTTAATCTGAAGCAGTGGGGTATTTCTCAAGATGGAGGACTAAGCCCTTCACAGAGAGCTTGACTCAATACTGAAAACATCCAGTTCCCCTGATTAAACAGGACACTGGTGACTCACACGCTCTCTCTCACTGTCAGAGCGCAGTGTCAAACACTGCAGTGCTAGTGACACTGTCACACAGTTGAACCGGCCCTTGTCACGGTCCTGCTAATGACCGTATGTGTATATGTGTGTGTGTGTGTGTGTGTGTGTCTTTGAGCATCTGACCTACTTTTTCCTGTCACTCTTTTTCTGATTCTAATGAAGCTTTTCCCCGGGACAATGCTCTCAAACACAGCCTTTCTGAATGAAAGACCAGGAAAGGGAAATGTTCTGCAGAACACACTAGAAACACAAACAAACAAGTGCTTTCAGAATATCTGCACGTCTCAGACGAGCTGAGCTTTACTCTTATTCGTGACCACCTTCCTCACTGATCCAGATCCAAATCCGGCCCACTGAATCAAGACATTCCCGAGAAAGGGTGGGGCAAACAGAAGTGATGTCATACAACAGGAATGCTGTCACTAGGTGAGAGGAGTCTGGGTGAGGAATTTTTCCATACTCATTGATTAATTACACTTCTGCTATCTTCAATAATTAAGTGTTAACAAGACGGAATACAACAAAAAGGATGTCTGAGCAGTGATCCACAAATGTATATTTTTTTCAGCCAAAATTGTTTCAGAAGGCCACAATTAGTGCTGGGCGGTATGACCAAAAATTTACTATTAGTTCTACAGCTTCAGTTTCGGAACTTTCACGCTTAGTAACACATACAGCTGTTCCCTCACCACAGTGCAACACCCCTTTCAAACAGTGTCGCGTTCCGAACGTTGTTTAAGTGACATATACCGGTATTGTGGTATTTTCAAAATTCATATCATAACAAAAATTAAAACCGGTATTCGGTATGAATCGGTATACCGCCCAGCACTAGCCACAATCACTTCTCCAATGACACGTTTTGTCAGCGTCAGCATTTCTTTTGACAACATGAAAACACTGTGGACACACCAAAAATGATGCTAGAGTAGAAATATGTCAAATTTGAGGCAGGTCATTGCTGAAGGACTTCTACGAACTGGTTTAATTTATTCTAAAACTACAACTGGTTTAATTTATCACCTGAGAACTCAATACCCTGAGTAGCACAAAGTTCAATTACCCAAATTGAATCAGTTTTTGGCTAAATGAAAACTTAAATTTCAGTTTCGGCGTTTCAATAAATAATTCATTTCGGTGCATGCAAGGCTCATGCAGACCTGCAAGCTCTGAGGTAAAATTATTTTGTTTTCTGCTCCAGATACACACTTTTAAAAATAACTTTTTTTTTTTAAATGCAAATGACTTGTATTTCCAATTTTGACAAGCAGCAGCAGTTACAAGTCTCGCACATCCCTAATCTAGACATATTGATCCTAGACTCATTTTAAATGTTATTCTTCAATAATGTCAAATATTAATAAAATGACATTTTTTTGAATGATATAGAAAAATATCAATACTTATTATGATAAATATCTGGAGTGTGTTAGGTGATCAATTTTTCAATCAATGATGAATCAATACCAGAATCAGAACCAGGATTAGTCTCCCTCACTCACTGAACTTCACCCCGCACAGACACTGTGAAAAACCATGTGCAAACACAGACACACTCAAACACATCCAGCTGTGGATTCATAATCAGGTGATGCAAGAGCACACGGCCAAATAGAGTGCAAGAATTAACAGTGTGAACATCACACTCACACTCCTGTCTGCATTCCTTTCAAAAAGCCTTGGGGTTCTACGTGAACAACTCAGCCAAACGCACCCACACACACGTTTGCATTCCTCACAAAAGCACAACAGTCTTTCCTGGACCATGTTCGGCTTTGACTGCAAAACATAAGCAGAGAGTAAACAGTGCGTTTGAACTTCTACCCACAGGTCACTTTCACTGCACAAGCAGTCATTTGAGCCTGAACGGTCACAGAATGAATACAGTTTCAACCACATTAACATCAATACCTGATACGGTACTAAAAAAAAAAGAGCATACACAAACCACTGCAAAGCTGCTGGTTTCCTTCAAGGACAAGACCAAAAGAGATGTGGGAGTCAATCTCTCTACTGTTGTACAGCATTCAAAATGATATTCAGAGATGCTTATGGTTCCACTGACACCGTCATCTGTTCCATTCACCACTCAACAAAACACAGACATTCTGCACCCCACCCATATTTAATGCAGTCCAGAAACATGCAGAGGAATCTAGCTTAAAATGAAACGCAAACCTGAGCTTTCATCATCACTGATAGAAAATCATCCTCACTGATCTTTCAAAACACGCTGAAGCAGTTTCACATTGCTAGGCTAGTTAAAGATTCAGTATCGCAACCTGTTCCCTTAAACAGAAACAAAACTCAGTCCAAAACCTGATATCGGCTCATTTGTTCAGTTCCATCTTGAAGCATTTAGGAAAGGCCATAAACACGGAAGCAGTAGTGCTTTCTCTGCAGCTGAGGTAGGCAGAACAGCTCAGCTGTAACAGTGAGAGCGGATAGCACATCTTCAATGGATTTTACTGGTTTCGTCTGAGCAGAATCTGAGCCTGGAACAGGCGATAAAGAGAGAATCACTCATGAGACTAAATTCAACAGCTTCCGGAAGAGGGCCTGTATTGTTGTACTTACCTGCTCCCTGCAAAAGGCCACACACACACAGACACTACATAGCCAGACTAAAGATTCATGGCTAATCAATATACTGTAAATAATACGCTACATAATACTTAGCTTTAATAAAGCAGCAAAAAGGTTGATAATAGGTGTTGGAAACGCCATCTCCTTGCAGCAGATCTCTGTTTGCAACAGAGGAATTCCTGCCACCGTTTTGATGCATTTACACATTTTATAAGCTCTTTGTGAGTTATGAGCTAGTAAAAATACCACCATATGTACACACATTCAATGAGCGCATTTAGCCCAGCACACAGCATGTTTTTGATGTTCAGCAAGTTCATAAAATATACATCATAAAAGCTGTCCTATCAGGTTGCGACCGTATCCTTATGCCGTGAAAAATATTGGTAACCAAATAGCTGATGGTAGCCACTGACTTCCATACTAGTATGAAAAAAAAAATACCATGGAAGTCAATGGTCAAACATTCTTTAAAATATCTTCTGTGTTCAAAAGAAGGTTTGGAACAAGTGGCGGGTGAGTAAATGATGACAGAATTTTCATATTTGTGTGAACTATCCCTTCAGTCCAACTGAAATCTTACCCGTCTGATTTTCGCATACAAATAACTCAATGTGACTATAATGTGGGTGGGTTACAGTTAATTGGACAGTAATCATATATAGTTGAGATTACACTTTAGACATGTGTGTGCATACACAAGCTATAAACTCAAGCCTTACACTCCAGCACCAAAGCAAATACACTTAAAGCACACCATTCACAATTTGTTAAGCACAAAGCAGGGAGGAATGACAAATTATTCATGCCTACTGAAACAGACCACTGGGGTGAGAGATTGAGGGTCCCTCTCTCTTCCCGTTAACCTAATTATCTAGACAAAAAGCTTCTTCTGAGCCAACGGTCGTACAAAGAGAAACAGATTTCAAAGTGAGTGGCAAAAGGGCAGCGCGCATATCAGCGGTGAACAAAAAAAGACCAGCCCCACACACACATAGCTGGCCTATCATCCGTCCTGCTGAGTCCGAGCAGTGCACAGTGGATTGCGGATCTCTTTTATCTAGCACCCCAGACTAAATCTCTGCTGTACACCTGTGGGGGATGGGGAATAGAGAATGGTGGATCTATGGATGGAAGAGAGAAAGTGGCCAGATAAACTTGAGGTTGCAAAAAACAGCCTCTAATGACTCATGAACTGAACAGCCTAACAATAAGCTCCTCTTGAGCCTGCACTTAAAACAGAGGTTTTCAAATGTTCTATCATCCTCATCTAAACAAGGCTGTAAGCACCACAACGTTTACGTGAACATTACTTTCAGATTAAAGGCCATTTTCTGATTAAATTGTCATTCGAAAAAGACATTTACATGCTCGACAGCCATTGGAATATTCCTGTATAAATGTAATAAGAACAAACTAAAGGGGCAACCAAACAACACTTTTCCATTTATAAGCATGCAGATGTGGGAGACCGGAAACGAAAGCGTTCGTCGTGTTGCAAAGGTCAAGTCTGGTGAACAAATTTATATGACATGAATAAGTGTGACTAAAAGAAGATTGATACGTCACAGCGTGATCATCCATCCATCCTATGTAGAGGTGGAAATAATGGAAATAACGAAGAAGCTCTTTACTTTTTATGCTGAATCGGTTATTGTGAACAGTAATCTAACCTTTAATCAACCCATTAATTCTCATTCATCTGCAAAATGTTAAGACTTATGTAAAATAATAGCAAATGTTTGTAAACAATAAGTAAAAGTTAGTAAAATAAAATATCACTCACTATTACCCAGATTTACTGTGGGTGGTGGGTATTCTGAATGTCCAGAAAATTCAGTTTAATACACATATAAGCCAGCTTTCTCATTTAGATTTCTAGAAACGAGAGTATTAGCTTTATGTGACCATAACAGCCAGGTTAATGTTTATACTTATAAAATCACAATGTAACCAACTTTTCATTAATATCTGAATGTTATTATGCATTTAAACAGTCATTTATAGAAACACATCTTCAATAATCAGAATAACGATTGATATATAGATCAATTTGGGTTCAACTTTTCCATTCGGACGCCTCAATCTTAGAATATTTTGGTACATCCTAGCAACTAAAAAGACCTGATCTTATATCAGTTTGTGAGGTCCCATTTTTTGAAGCATTTCTCAGTACGGCTGCCAAAGCAGGTTTTCCGCTTTAGTCTTGTGATCAAGAGTGCCTCTATAAACCAGGACAGACCCAGGTTTACCAGACTGACCCAGGCCAAATGGCTCCAGCTGCATTGCTCATAAGATCTGGTAAACCACCTTCCAATCTGACAGTGTTTACATACTACACATGATAGTGGCTTTAAGACAAAGCAACCCAAATCCACAGCCAGACTGCACTACAGGATCTGAGCCTTAATCACCTTCCTTCAGACATAATCACAGGATAATAACCTCTGTTTCTCCAGGCCAGCATGCTCACACATGTGTATTGACTGCACTGGAGAAGAAAAGGAAGGCATAGATACGCATGTGAAAATCCTTATGTAAAGACCTGCAGCCATGTGTGGAGATGAGCTGGAGAAGCTGGTAAAAAAAAAATGCCCTCATCAGGGTATCTTCATCTGCACCCCATCACACAGCTGGCTAACTCACTGTTACTACACCCTACATGTAACACACATTACCTCAGCACTCTCAAGGTCCAAATAGTCCTCTGTATCCGTGAGTTTTGTCACAGAAATCCAGTTTTCGAGCTGATAATAACACACCAGCAACCGTTAGCCGGAGTGCTAACTAAACCAGTAAACCAGAGCTGAGCTTTAGCTGCAATCTCTGCGTGGAATGAGAGCTTACAGAGGCCTCCTTTTACGAATAAAAGACTAGAGGAGGATATTATTCCAGATTTCCGAGCCGAAAAGACCGTTGAAATGACAGTTGCCTGGCGAGAGCGAGTATACTGGTAAATTGGCCCCGAAATTAGTCGCTCGAGCAGCGGCCGCAGTCACTGTCAAAAAAAGGACAATCGGCCCGAGACCCAAACACTCTTACCTCATCATTCAGTTTCCATGATATCTCCAACACTCTGTGAGGGAATACACTACAGGAGCATGGGATGACAGACGGGGGACTCTTCTTTCCTTTTTTTAATGTGCGAGATAAATTCCAGGCTGGTTTCGTTGCTCCTTCAAGCTCCTCGTCTCCTCCGTTGCAGCTTCGCTGGTAGTGAAGTAAAAAGGGGAAAAATGAAACGTGCGAACGTTACTCAGGTATCCGCGTCTGAGTGTTTACTACAGACAGGGGGCGCAAAGCGGCCCACAACAAATCATTCACTAGTAGGAAATCAGTAGTTTAATGTATTTTTAATGTATTTAAAACATTTTTTTAAAATTATATTTTACATGCATTTAGATCATTTGTAGATTTAGATTTATGATTAGTGCAATGGAAATAAGAAACACATTTCCACACATACAATCACGTAGAACACATATTTTTAGTATTTTTTATTTGTAATATTTCTACAGTTCAGTTATTAAAGTAAATTAGTACTGCAATACTAATAGTACACGGATTGTACTGTGAGATGTTCTCGTTTCCCTTCTTTGCGTTTTTATTTCTACTCCACCTACGTCACACAGAAGGAGTCACGTGCAGGAAATGAACAAAACACTACCGCAGTCAACTACATGTTGGTAGGTTCTGTAATACTCTTACATGCAAAAAAAATATTATATAGCATAACAGAAGAAGATATTATAACACCGATCTTGATGTTTTAAACAGAGAAACGTGATAGGGCTATTGCAATGGAAAACAAGTAACGTTAGCTCAGCTAGAATGCAATGGGGTATTCTGCATGATTGGGATCTTACATTGTTTAACTTGCACAGTTTAAGTGCAAACAATAAATGACGTGAATTTCTTTAGAGATTGTTCTGTATTGCATATTATTACAATGATGGTGTTAATAGAGTATTTCATTCAGCTTGTTGCTGTTGCTTGTGTTAATCGTTCATTGGGTATTGATCTGTCTGATTGCAGAACAGCTAAAATTGCCATGAAGGGACTTTACTGCAAACCAGGAGACCAGGGTGATGTGAAGTTTGTCCTACAGGAGACAGTAAGAGTGCATGATTATGCCATTACGTTTCTGTTGCATGCATTTACATATCCAGTTTCCTGAAGAAATCTGTAATAAGCTATTTCTAATTGCATGATGTCCTTTGTTTCCTGTCACAGAATGTACCCACTAACCTTGGCAGCCATCAGGTCAAAGTTCAAGTGAAAAGCTGTGCACTAAGTCCAGTTGATTTTAAGGTAATATAATTGTCAACAAGATGGTGAACAACGTCTGGCGATTTGATGCGAATGACCTGCAGAACAGCATGTTTACAATACATGATGGACATTATTTCACAAACAGCGTTTTGTTTTTATACAGAATATTTGCATTCATCTTAATCTGTTTCTCAGCTGTACGAGGACCTCAAGTTTGAGAAAGAACATGTCCCAGTTGGAAGGGAGATCGCTGGGGTTGTTCTTCAAGGTTTACATGGCGTGTTGTATATTTGACACCATTACCATTTAAAATCAAATCAAATAAATTTGACTGATAAATCTGATGTGATGCATATCCTTTTCCAGTTGGACCCAAAGTTACCTTTTTCCAGCCAGATGATGAGGTTGTTGGTAAGAACTTTATTAGACTCTCATTTTTATCAGAGTCTGCTTTATATGTGTATAATCAAATAATCATTTGCATGTCTTCTCAGGGATTCTTCCATTGGATGCTGAACAGTCTGGCCTTTGCTCCATCGTGGTTACTGATGAATATAATTTAGGTATTGCTCACATTAAATTATTGACAATAGTCCTACCTACTACTTTTTATTTCTCATATGCTTGTTTTAATAACAGTTCAGAAGCCTGAGAAAGTGAGCTGGGTTGAAGCAGCAGCAGTAATTAAAGACGGTCTCAGGGCTTACACTGCTCTCCACACTCTGGCTCGGATGGCTGCGGGTCAGACTGTACTGGTGCTGGATGGGGCTGGTGTAGGTATCTGTGCAGAGGTCAAAATGGCAACACTTTTGTGATGCGTCCTATTAGCATATACCCTACTGTTCAGGTTTGGGGTCGGCAAGATTTTTTAAATGTATTATTATTTTGTATTTATTTATTTTTTAAATAAATGTTTTAGTTGCTCACCGAGGTTGCATTTATTTTTCTTTTTAGAAAATATTACAGAAACTATTACAGAAATTTACAGTAAAAACAGTAATATTGTGAAATATTATTACAACTGTTTTGGATTTTAATATAAATATAAAATGTAATTTATTCCTGTGATGCAAAGCTGAATTGTTAGCATCATTACCTCAGTCTTCAGTGTCACATGATCCTTCAGAAATCATTCTGATATACTGATTTGCTGCTCAAGAAACATTTCTGATTATCAATGTTGAAAACAGTTGTGCTGCTTCATATTTATGTGGAAACTGTGATATGTTTTTTTTTCTCAGGTTTTTTAACAAATGAAAGAAAGTTGAAAATAGAAGAAAATCTTTATTGTCACTTATGATCAATTTAATGTATCCCTGCTGAATGAAAGTATTAATAGCTTTCAAAAATAAAATCTTAGTGACCCCAAACTTTTGAATGATAACGTATATATGTTAAAACTGGCCAATTTTGTCATTCTGTTATTTTGAAAGTGGATATTTGTTATTATTTAGTTGTCTTCTCATATTAGAATCAACACAGCACTTCTACAAGCATTATTTGGCTCCCTGCATTCGAAATCTCAAATCATTATCATGCACTTCCTGTTTTGTGTGCATGCAGCCCTTTGGAGTTCTGGCCATTCAGCTCGCCCACTATCACGGTGTGAAAGTCCTGGCTACAGCATCGTCTGAAGTTTTTGGAAGAGCTCCGGCCGAGTTTGGGTGGGTACTGAAATGAAGCATTGTGGAGAGAGAGGACTGACAGCAAAGATATTTTCCACATGAAGTGTCAGTTTAGAAAGTTCAAGCTTGGTTTGACTTGGCGCTTTCACTGGAAGTGTAGATTTATGAAACACTCGGCATGAGTTGCCAGACAAACTGAAATGGCAATTCAAATGGACCAAATCTCTTTTAAACTTCAGTTGTTAGCTCTTCAAGTTTACCTCTCATATTTACGGTACTTGATGTGGATTTCCTGAGCATATGAAAAGCATAACACTCGTATCATTTTATGTACTGTGAAGTACATAAAACTAAATCAAATGTAGAAATACTTAAGTCTGGATTGTGGCCGAGATTGTTGCCAGTTTCTAACCCATCCTTTCTTCTGGAAATCAAAACTGATTTCATTTGTCCTAGATATTTGTCTTTCCTTTTCTCTTCTCCCTTAAGCATCTTTTTGTCTTTCTTTGCCATTTGACTTTCTTCTTCATCATCTTTCTTCCTTGTGCCACTTGCACTTGCTCAAGGTGTGCAGGAATCACTTTTGGGTGAGTTATATATGGCAGGAATGTCTTCTATAAGTATTCGTTCATCATATTCTCATAAGCCTCAAATCAAATCTATTCTTTGAGAATAGTCATTCGGCATACATCAGCTTGAAATGCTTAATCAATGTTAATTTGATTTTTTGTAAGCATCGGTACTTAAGTGCATCTCTTCCCTCAGCTCGAGTGATCAGAGTATGGGACTCAAAGCAGGATTTGGTGGACTCGTGCCTTGAAGAAACTGGAGGTCTTGGAGTGGACATCATCATTGATTCAGGAGGTTTACCACCACTTTACAAAACATTTGTAACTATTTCAACATAGTCTTCTCATATATGCTTTTAATTAATTACATTAATATTTACCTTCTGTCCAACAAGCAGTTGTGCTGCAAGATTTAATTTATTATATAAATGCTGGTAATACATATTCTGTTCAAAACGTTTGGGGTTGGTAAGATTTTTAATGTTTTTGAACTAAGTCTCTTATGTTCGCCAATGCTGCATTTATTTGATAAAACTAGAGTAAAAACAGTAATAATGTGAAATATTATTTTAATTTTTATTTCTATTTTAATATGTAATTCATTCCTGTGATGACAAAGCTGAATTTTCAGCAGCCATTACTCCAATCTTATGCTTTTAATTAATTACATTAATATTTACCTTCTGTCCAACAAGCAGTTGTGCTGCAAGATTTAATTTATTATATAAATGCTGGTAATACATATTCTGTTCAAAACGTTTGGGGTTGGTAAGATTTGTAATGTTTTTGAATTAAGTCTCTTATGTTCGCCAATGCTGCATTTATTTGATAAAACTACAGTAAAAACAGTAATAATGTGAAATATTATTTTAATTGTTATTTCTATTTTAATATGTAATTCATTCCTGTGATGACAAAGCTGAATTTTCAGCAGCCATTACTCCAATCTTCAGTGTCACATGATCCTTCAGAAATTATTTGAATATGCTGGTTTGGTGCTGAAGAAACATTTCTTCTTATTATTTTGTTAAAAACAGTTGTGCTGATTAATATTTTTGTGGAAACCGTGATAGATTTTTTTTCAGGATTCTTTGATGAATAGAAAGATCCAAAGTGCAGCACTTATTTGAATTTTTTTTTTGTAACAATGTAAAAGTCTTATACTCTCATAAAACTAAAGACCTTGCTGAATAAATCTATTATTCTTATTTCAAAAAATTTGCACGAACGGAAGTGTACATGTTCAGTTTCAATCAGCAGTCTATGATTTTGAGCCTTTTTTTGAACAGTGAGACTCTATGAGGAGGAGCCAGAAGCACAGAGGCATTGCCCACATAAACATGACCTCCTTACCCTTCTTTCAGTTGGAGGTCACTGGGTCACCACAGAACAACACTTACAGGTTAGCAGCTCCTTCAAAACACATATAATATACTTAAGCAATCAGCATTATATGTGTCTTCATTTTATACATCAAATATTGACTAGCAGCATTGATTTTTACACTTTTACATTATACATTTAATACAATCAATTTTATCCTCTTTTCAAAGCTGGACCCTCCTGACAGCCACATTCTCTTCCTGAAGACAGCATCGCTCTCGTTCCTTAACGACGAGGTGTGGAAAACATCCCGGGCCAAGCTGGGCCGATATCTTCGTATCTTTTACTACAAACTTCATTAATCTTTAACTGCCTTCTGATTGGTCAGCATTCAAGCCTCGGCTTTGTTTATTGGCCTTAAAATATTAATTACTCAAAAGTTTCCAGCTCAATCTAGTTTCGTTTTCATTTATGTATTTGGCAGATGCTTTTATCTAAAGTGTCTTATAGATATGTTTTCTTTCGTATATTACTTGCCAATGAAGGCAAGTCTTAATATAACCCCATGAAAACGGCTCTGATGAGCTGATCCTTATTCTTTACACAAAACACAGCTTTACTCTCCAGTGGAATGAAGAAGGGAGATCTGACTAGATGGTATCAGAGCCATTTTTCTGAAATCGCTATATGTTGCAAAGAGGTCATTGGGTTCCGGAGTGTGCATATGGCTAGTCCATGACAGTTTGATGTATTTGAGACCGGAGGGTTTTCTCCCAGTGTCCTTAGGCTACTGGAACGACCTTGTCAACAACATAAAGGACACGTGGTTTCCTGTTTGTAACTGGGTTATTCGCCTTTAGTCTGCTCTCTCTCAGATATCCTGAAAGATGTGATGGATAAACTCTGCACAGGGACCTTCAGGTGAGAATGAGGAATAAACAAGTGTGTGAAAAGAGAAACAGATTGTGTGTCTGTACAGGAGAAATTACACAAATTATGAACTTAAAACTGAATGTATGTGGGCCGTGTTTGTAATGCAGAGAAAAAGTGTGAAATCAGCTTTGTTGTGTGAATTTGACCGTTGTCTCCATGCAGGCCGCAATTGGTGGACCCTGTGCCTTTATATGAAGCTACGGTCTCCATGGAGATGGTACAGAGAAAGCAAGCGAGGAAAAGAATAGCTGTCAAGCTTTGAAGAGGGCTCAAAATATTTTTGCCATAATTCTGTAAATTTTAGTTGTTATAAATCTCATGTTTTTGTCAATTGCACTTTCAATGGATTGCTGGTATTTAAAAACATTAAAATTATTTAACTGGAAATCAGGCTCATTCCAAAAAGCATGTATCACAAAGCAAAAACTATTTACATTATACAAAAAAGTGTGTGTATATATAAACTTTTGAAATTATTTACATAAAAACATTTTTCTTAGAAACTTTGGCCTAGTTATGACATACTGTATATGGGATTTTCCCTTGTCAAGCATTCCCAATGGATTATTAACAGCACCATCTGGTCCCATTTCTTTTGCCTATTAATATGGGCAGCTCTGTATGGAAAAGGACTGGATAATGCTGACCTAGAATTCGGCATCATTGTTCAGAGGTATGCATTTGATTATCAGTAGTCTCCTACCAGAAACACAGCATGTAGCTCATTTGCTTTCAATAGAAGATTTGTGTTTAAGATCTCATTGTCCTAAATGTCCCCATCTTCCTGTCCACCATTCTTAAACTGTCAGCTTTCTAGGAGAAAAACAAATTGTTGAAGCTCAGAAATCCCACACTGTGGGGCATATAAGGATATCTAAAGATTGTTCACCTAAAAATGACAATTCTGTCATCATTTACTCACCCTCATGTCGTTCCAAACCTGTATGATATTATTTCAGGGAACACAAAAATTGAGAGGGGATACGGGTAAGGTTAGGGGCAGGTTTGGTGCTACGTGTGTCCCTGCAAGTTTTTCCATCTAATATTTATTTATTTATGCTTTATTTCAAATAAATGAAAATAATTTTTAACAGTTTTAGTTAACAATAACAACACTGATAGAAAAGAGCAGCATGAACATTCTTCAAAATGTCTTTTGTGTTCCACAGAAGAAACAGTCATGCATGTTTGGAACAACATGAGGGTGATTAAATGACAGAATTTTCGGATTTGGGTGAACTATTCTTTTAAGTAATTTGGACTCCCTGTAGTTTTTAAGGTGGTTGTGTTAAGGGCTGTAGTACAAAGCTCAAGCATATCTGCTGGCTCTGGGCTTGTGTCTAAATCTTGGCAGTGACAGCATGAGGCTTCTGGTTCCTCAGTGTTCTGAATGCCCTACTGTTACCACAGTGACTATTGTCCCCAGAGGTTTTGAAGAACCACTCGTGTGTGTTCCAGAATCCTTTGCTCCTCTTGTCTCAGGCTCTCCACCTCACACAGTTGTTCAAGGAGAGACAGGTTCGCACCCTGTTTGAGCTGTGATAGCTGTACAAATGAAAAGACTCAGACTGTAAGTGGTTTCATATCTTTAATTAGACACAGGCAGCATTAAGAATGAACAGATTTAATTAGACTCACCCTCTCTAGTGCTTTGACATTGTCATCGGTGAGGTTATTGCAAAGCTTTAGGGCATTGTGAATGCACCACTCCTCCCTATCCCGGCTCACTACTGCCCCCAAGAGGACACTCTTCCAACAAGTACTACAGACAACAGCATTAAAATCAGTTTTTAATATATTCAAATAAATAGCATAAAATAAACTATATGCAAGTAAAAGCAGTAACAATGACATGTATTTTGCATTAACACGCATGCAAATAATGTGTTTAGGATGTTAACTTCTCACTATTGCTCAGGTTTCAAGGACAGCAGTCTCAGTGCAGTCATCAGTCGCCAGGAAGGGCCATTCATCCCAAACGTCAAGTTCCTGTTGAAGAGTGAAACCATATGAAACTTGATTTGCTGTACTAAACCATTACTGCATTGTAAAAACTGGCCATGAAGTTGCTGGCACAACGTACTACAGAATTTATAAGAACTGCTAAATGTCCCTGTGATCATGAATTTAACTTACCTTAAAAAATCATTGTCCCTTAGGTAGAGTAGTTTTTGTGTTAGCTGTTTGTCTTGTTCATCTAGACACAATTTTAGAGTTCCTACAATAACAACAAACAGCGATCAAAGCAGTTCCATAGTATTTAATATTTACATGTAGAATATTTAATATTTGTATGTATTTTCCTTACCTAAGTCAACATATACTACACTGTGGGGGTTGTCAGGGGCAACAAAGCCATATTCCAGAAGTAGTCTGTGATTATCATGAGGGCCATAATTGATGAACGCTTGCTGAAACCTCTTACAGCCTTGGACACTTTTAACCTCGTAACAGCAAGTTTCTTTGTTGAAGCCAGCTTCAACCTGCACACCAAGAAAAGTTTATTTTCTTTACTTATTACTGTGCGACTTTATTATTTTGTAAGAAAGTACACTACTGCTTAAAAGTCTAGGGTCAGTGTTTTTTGTTTTTTTTTAAAGAAAATAATACTTTTACTCAACAGAGTTGCATTAAATTGATCAAAAGTGACAGTAAAGACATTTATAATGTTAAATATTTCTATCTATTCAAAAATGTATATTTCAAATAAATGATGTTCTTTTAAATGTTATATTGAAAGAATCCTGAAATGTATCATGATTTACACAAAAATATTACACATTAAAACTGTTTTTAACATTGATCAGCATATTAGCACCAAATCAGCATATCAGAATGATTTCTGAAGCATCATGTGACGCTGAAGACTGGAGTAATGATGCTGAAAATTCAGCTTTGATCACAGGAATAAATTACATTTTGAATTACATTCAAATAGATAATGGTTATTCTAAATTGTAATAATATTTCACAGTATGACTGTTTTTACTGTAATTTGATCAAATAAATGCAGCCTTGGTGAGCATAAGAGACTCCTTTCAAAAACAAGAAATCTTACAGACCTCAAACAGTAGTGTATTTCTGTTAGGTGCTCTTACTTGGACATTAGGACAGTGGTTCAGCAGGTCAAGGTATGGTGCAAGCGCATACACATCCTTCTCCCTGGAGAGATAGTCACTCTGATCATGCTCCATGTACACTGTACGCGTGTTAATGCTGCACCAAGCCCACCGCAGTGCATCCTGGGTAAACAGCTCCTCTGTGGGCTGGGTGAAGAGTGGCTGGAGGGAGTGGAAAAACATCAGGAAAGAGCAGTAGAGTTCCTGAAACTGTTCTTTCTGCTCTGTGGCTTTCTTCTGGAGGCTCCTAGGCAAAAGGTCAACGATGTCATCAGAGAAGTACACAGGGCATGTGTAGGTCTTTGGGAGGATATTAATGTAAGAACTCCACTCTGATGCATCTCCACCATATCTCTCAGAAATGAGGAAACAACAAAGAGCCAGAAGAGGAGATATGGGAGGATGCCATCTACAGGAAGAAAGAGAGAAACCAAACTGACTTTATTCAGACCTCATGGTCCATTTCAAACATTTATTAGCACAAAAGTCTATATATATATATATATATATATATATAGGCCCAAATACCTTTTTATATAGTCACCCATGTAACTCTTCAGAACTGTCCTGGTGGTCAGTAAGCATTTCTCAGGCAAGGAAATAACACTGTCTTTGGCCTGCAAAGGTAACAGATCAGTATATTTTTATATTATCAATGTGGTTTCAGATTTTTGAACCCAAGTAGCCTACATATATATGTATATGCATGCATACACACACAAATATATACAAATAATTACCTTGATAGTTTGAGTTGCCATAAGCCCCCTTCCAGTATCTAAGGGGATCAAACATAGTTAGTAACATAACTAAGTGTGGAAATTTAATATACAAGCAATCTACCTTGGATGCTATCTACTTGCCATGGAAGTTGACAGGGATGAGAGACTGTGAGGCGAATCCTTTTTCTTTCAGCCATCTCCTCAAAAGAACAAACTGAGCTTCGTGAGTCAGAGTCACTACAGGAGCAAAATACAAACAAAATTCAGATACCACACACTATACTACAAAGTTACAATATCTCAGCATGGAAACTGAATACCTTCGGAGACACCCTCGTGTTTTTTGCGTCTTTTTTCCCGAGCTCTTCTCCCAGCACGGCAGCCAGGTTTATTCATCTTAAAGTGTCCATATAACAGCGCTACCTAAAGCTCACTTCGGGTGTAATGTCATTCTGTACAGCAGGTAGAAATGATACACATCCACATGGTCAAAAACACAGCCGGGTCACGTGCTTCAATCGTCGTTGCGTCATTGTCTTCGAATCAATCGCAGTACTTATAGAAAATTATATAAACATATTTACGTAAAAAAAAAAAAAAAGATTTACAGCTCATAACTGTTGCTGTGTCAGCAAGCAAAACACGACGCACATGACAGACAATGCAAGCGTATTTCTCCGCGCATGCGCAGTAAGTAGCGACGCAAACCAAAAACAAACGTGAATTGATCACCGCGGAGTACGTTAGAGCAGGTACGAGTTTTCTTTGAATCATGCATACGCTTCCCAAAAGCTTTTAATTTCGTTATTTGATTAATTAGGCTGCTGTATCCGTTGTGTCACAGAATATGGTCTTATTTTCAGACACATTGCAGCAGCAAAGTAACTCTGGTCACTGGTGCAAATAAAGGCATTTGGTTTGCAGTAGTGCGGTCACTGTGCAAAGAGTACTCCGGGGACGTGTACCTGACAGCCCGGGATGTCGGTCGAGGAACCGCAGCAGTGGAAAGTCTGAAGAAAGAGGGGCTGACAGCGCTCTTCCATCAGCTGGACATCACCGACCCTAGCAGCGTCCGCACCGCACGGGACTTCTTCACGGAGAAGTACGACGGCCTGGACGTGCTCATCAACAACGCTGGGATCGCCTTCAAAGGTGACCGAAGGCATTTGTTCAGAAATTAAAGGTGCTGTATGTAAGTTGTTGACTCTACTAAAGCATAAAAATACCATAATATGTTTACAGATATTTAAGAAACATGCTAAGTTAACATACTTGTTTATCTGAAAAACAATGCTAGTCTGTTATTCTCCTTTGAAAATGTGCGTTCCGGGCGGGAATGTCCGTCTCTGTTTTGGTTTGTGAAACTCGCCCACTGCCAGTTTACCCAATTGTATTTCGGCACCCCGGGTTGCCAGTTGGCGGAAAACACAGCGTATTTCATGTCATTCATCGTCAAGTGTGCTCGTTCCTGTTGGTGTCGTCAATCTGGCAACCTGCGTGTGCGTCAAATCTGAGGAGGAGGGACCGGGTGAAAAAAACCCTCTCCAATAGGTTGTTTGCACATGACGTCACTGATGACGCGCGAAATGCAGCTGGAGGGCAGGAAGTGATTTTTCTCTCCATAGAAATCACTAGCAGAAACTCCAAATGCCAGTGTTTTGCGTTGTTTATGGATGCTTAAATTGGCCAAACCGAGAAACCAAAAGGAGCTTTTATCGTGTACGAAAATGTGTTGTTCATAAGTGGGGAAAAGTCAAGAAATTTATTGAAAAACACAGGAAAAAGTGGCTTGTAAACCTGTGTCTGCGGTCGGGAGGAGCGAAGCTCGTGTGAAAATAATGCTCGTGCGTGTAAATGGTTATTATAGGATATAATATATTAAGATATTTATAAAGATATAAATAGATTGGGCTGCCACCTCTCA
>NW_015542366.1:366098-374140 GCF_001515605.1 Sinocyclocheilus anshuiensis | reverse complement strand
ATAATATGTTTGCAGATATTTAAGAAACATGCTAAGTTAACATACTTGTTTATCTGAAAAACAATGCTAGTCTGTTATTCTCCTTTGAAAATGTGCGTTCCGGGCGGGAATGTCCGTCTCTGTTTTGGTTTGTGAAACTCGCCCACTGCCAGGAAGTGCAAGTGTCTGAGAGTGCAAGGCTGAGAATGCACGTCTGAGAGTGCAAGCTCCAGCTGCAGCCAGACCCTTCTCAATATTTTGAATTTGGACTGCAATACCTAGTTCAACCACTCGGTGTCAATCCTACATACAGCACCTTTAACCCTCAGGTGTTCATCACTTAGGGGCCACACTTGTGATCCTCGGCCATCTAAGTAGATAGAGAATAGAGAATAAGTATACATTTTTCTAATAAAATGAAGGAATGAGATGAACGAAATCCCCTCAAAGTACAAAATAATATATAATACGTATTATTAATACAGAACATAGTACATTCTGTTTCAGTAACATATTTTATATTTTGTATTTCATGTTACTAGACAATATTCATTAAATTCTGCACTATATATATATATATATATATATATATATATATAAAATAACATAACATAACATATTACAAAAAAACATTTCAGATTTTCTACAGTTAATAGAGTATCTATGTTAAAAACAGAGCAAAGGTATTTAAAATCCAATGCATGGAAGGCAGATTGGTAGCATCTGGTGAGAGAAATAACGAAAATCATATGTAATATAATGGTTAAACTACTAGATGCCTGCCTCCAAATATGTCTATCGCCTAGTTGGTTATAAGAGTAATTTCAGATGTTATTTTTAAATTTTATTAGGTTTTGCATTTTTATATGTACAGACATTATCAAAGACTACTTGATTGTGGCTGAATTTTAGATTGTATCCCTAAAAATTGCTCCATATTTTAGTATTTTTTGCATTTACCATTAATTTCATATGATGGTAATTTTGTGACTAAAGATCACAAGTGTGAAGTCAATTTTAGCCTTTTCTAATCACTTCCATGCTTTTTTTGTGTTCATATAGCAAGTGTCACAAAATCAGTTTTGTGCCATTCCGATGAAGTAAAAAAAAAATAAATTACAAAACGGTAAATTTTTCATTCTAAAATGACAAAGACCACCAGAAGGATAAAATGCTGTCATAAATTCACCTGCTGTGTTACTATGTGTAATGAAAACAATGTTTGATTTCTTCATGGCAGTGGCAGACACAACCTCCTTTGGGATCCAAGCAGATGTGACACTGAAGACTAATTTCTTTACTACTAGAGATATGTGCAATGTGTTCTTGCCCATTATCAAACCAGGAGGTAAGTCGTGTCAGTTACACCTTGCCTGGTGGTTTTCTCTTCTCTTTTATTCCTTCAAACACTCATATTTCTTTCTAGGTCGGATAGTGAATGTCTCCAGCGTAATGGGCTCGGTGGCTTTAAGCCGCTGCAGTCCAGAACTCCAGGCCTGTTTCCGAAGCAATGACGATACAGAGGAAGAGCTTGTTGGGCTGATGGAGCGTTTCGTCCGTGACGCTCAGGAAGGGGTCCATGCAGAGCGAGGTTGGCCTAGCACTGCATATGGGGTCTCCAAAACTGGCCTCACAACCCTGACTAGAATCCTAGCCCGAAATCTGACGAAAGAGAGGCCTGGAGATAAGATCCTCTGCAATGCCTGCTGTCCAGGATGGGTCAGGACCGGCATGGCTGGACCAAATGCAACCAAGTCACCAGATGAGGGCGCCGTCACTCCAGTGTACTTGGCATTGCTGCCTGCAGGGGCTAAAGAGCCCCATGGGCAGTTTGTTTCAGAGAAGAAAGTGCAGCCATGGTGAGAGGTAGAAAGAGTAATCATATATGTTTGTGTTGCAAAGCTGGAGTCAAGTTCAGACACACCCAGAGAGACCCATCAATATTTAGACAGGCTATTTCTAGAAAGTTTTGGGCGGAACTCAGACTGAACCCTTGACAGAAGACTTCAGGTACTCCAAAAAGTTACTATGTGCATTGTGTACTTTATTATTGTAAATACAACACAAAAAGCTTTAAAATTTGATCAACGTTTTGGTGAATAGACAAATTGAATATCATAATCTGGAAGTTAAATTTAACAACCAAAATTTTGTGCTCAAAGAGCCACATTGCAGGATTTATGTGGTTTTAAAGGAATAGTTCACCAAAAAAGTAAAAAAAATAGCAGAAAATGTTCTCAACCTCAGGTCATCCAAGTTGTAGACAAGTTTGTTTCTTCATTGGAGCAGATTTGGAGAAATGTAGCATTACATCACTTGCTCACCAATGGATCCTCTGCAGTGAATGGGTGCCGTCAGAATGAGAGTCCAACAGCAGTATGTTTATTACAAATATGTAGCTTTTCATTTCACAAAATGTTAATTGATGGACTGGAGTCATGTGGATCACTTGTGGATTATTATGTTTTTATCATATGTTTGGACTGTCATTCTGACGGCACCCATTCACTGCAGAGGATCCATTGGTGAGCAAGTGATGTAATGCTACATTTCTCTGAATCTGTTCCAATGAAGAAACCAACTCATCTACATTTTGGATTGCCTGAGGGTGAGTACATTTTTAGCAAATTTTCATAAATTTGAGAACTCTCCCTTTAAGATTAAGACCTTTAGTTTAGAACTCCAGCTTGTGTATGTGTTAAATATTTGAAGATGCAAAATGCACAAATACAACAATTGTTAACTATATCAATTAATCCTAAATTAATAATTAATTTTACTCACCTTGCTAGGTTCAATGATGAGTGCTGTACCTATAAAAATGCTGATAAAAATGTCATTAATCTGGAAAAGTAAACGGTGAATTACAAAAATAAAATTCCATGATGTTTCTCACCTAGTTGTATTGCTTCTTCTTGAAATGCATTTGATGAGTATGTCTGAAGAGTTTAGAACAAACCACTGGTTTGTAAGAGGCCACTTAATATCCAGCAACCTCGCTATGTCTGAAGTACAGTATATAAGCTGGCATTTAAAACACCTGCTTAAATAAAAGCTGCATTTCAAAGAAGAAAATAAAGATGTGTCAGGTTACACATTCGTACCAGCATTTATTGCTCACAACAATATGTGAGGAACTCCTTTAGAAGTCTCAGCGGGTGCATAGCTGGAGTGTGAGAGCAGGGTGTGCACTATATCTGGACACAGACTGCAAAAGCTCCTCAGTAAGTTAACAAACGCTTCTCTGCAGCTTTCTTCAATATCTAACATAGATCTTCCAGCAAAAATGGCAGCTAGAAAAAGTGGCATTCCTCTGAGCACAGTAAGTAACGTGCATTTATCAGTTTTGTTGTAGTTTATTATTTTAATAAATTATTATAATTATAATAATAAATTATTTTAATGTAGTTTATTATCTCCTATTCAAAAAAGTTGCAATAGTTTTGAGCTTGTATTTTTATTATGCATTTTTTTTGTAATTTTGTAATATATTTTATTGTTATACAATTTTTATTGTTTTATAGTTAACATTTTTTAAAATCATTATTTATAATATTCTACCTCAAAATGAAATTTTATGACAATATATCAATCAATTAAAAATATATACAAATAGTAACACACTGAAAAAAAATGTTGGTGTAGAAACTATTTTGACTCCGAAATTGCTGGTAAATTTCACAAATAATTACAAATAAATGGCAAGTAACACATTGAATTAAACATGAAATTCTGAAGTAGAAAGTAAAATGCACAATAAGCTTTATAAAAAATTTTTGTACAACTTCGAAAAATCAGTGTAGTAATTGCAAGATGCATGTTAAATAATTAGTAGAATGTGAGCAAAAACATTGCTTTTTAATGAAATATTTTAGCATTTCATGCTTCTTTTCCAATCAGCATCCTATTTTCTTTATGCAGATTAGTCCAAAATTTCTTCATGCTAATTCCACAAGTCACACCTGGCCATTCAGTGCTATAGCTGAGCTGATCGGTGAGTTCTCTAAATCACACTTATGTCAGCTTATTTGATAAAACACATTTAGACAACAAGTTGAAATTTTGGGTTTCTCATTATGGTGTTGGCATATTTCAAAACAGTTCATTAGATGCTCCAGTTAGTTGAAATATTCTTTAGTTTGTGAACTGTGAATTGTGTTGCAGATAATTCGTATGACCCAGATGTTCGTGCCAGACAGATCTGGATAGACTGGACACGCGTCAGAGGACTAGACTGCCTCTCTTTCATGGATAATGGGGAGGGTTTGACCAGAGCCAGACTACATAAGATGCTCAGGTACAAAGCACTACAGCCTGTCCATTTACTTAAGCTGATTTATTATTCATTTTAAGTACAGCAAGTAAAAAGTGTGTTAAATGGACTTGTAATTACTGGTTGCTATAATTGCAAGAGAATTAAGAACTCTTATTCAGTTAATTCAAGCGATTCACAGTGGTCTTATGTCTTTAGCACTAAAAGCCTATAACATTAAACCAACACTGGAGTGCTGGGGCCCACTGCCAGAATAATTAAGGACACCTAATTGGCTTCTTGTAATCACTATACTTATCATGCTGTGAATGAATTCAGCTGCTTATTAGTGTAAACCTTTGAGTAGGTTAAGTAATTTCTTGATGAAAGTATGGTCAGATATGTGATATACTGCTACAGATGTACCTTTCAAAAGTTTAGGGCTGGTACACTAAGGTTGCATTTATGTGATCAAAATGTAATAACAGTAATATTGTGAAATATTACTACAGTTTAAAATCATTGTTTTCCATTTTAATATATTTTGCTGAAAAGTATTAATTAAAAAAACAACAACGTATGAACAGTACTTTTGAAACATTTGAACGGTAGTGTATGTAATGCATGTTAACAAATTTTCCTGATGTTTTTAAGCTTTGGTTTCAGTGAGAAGAAAGCAGCAAAATTTCACATTCCAATTGGTGTGTATGGCAATGGGTTTAAATCAGGGTCCATGCGTCTGGGAAAAGATGCCATTGTTTTCACGAAGACCAGAGACACCATGAGTGTGGGACTCCTGTCCCAGTCTTACCTTGAGGCCATAGGAGCACAGCGAGTCTTGGTGCCCATGATCACATTTAGACGCGATGGACATAACCAGTAATCTTCTACAGCTTTCTTTTCAATTTTATTAAAGGGATAGTTCACCCAAAAATGAAAATTCTGTCATTAATTACTCACCCTTAAGTCGTTTCAAACCCGTAAGACCTTCGTTCATCTTCGGAACACAAATTAAGATATTTTTGATGAAATCCGAGAGCTTATCTCGTAGCTTCATAACATTACGGTTGAACCTCTGATGTCACATGGACTATTTTAATGATGTCCTTAATACATTTCTTGGCCTTGAACGTGATAGTTCTGTTGCTGTCTATGCAGGGTCAGAAAGCTCTCGGATTTCATCAAAAATATCTTCATTTGTGTTCTGAAGATGAACGAAGGTCTTACAGGTTCAGAACGACATGAGCATGAGTAATTAATGACCGAATTTTCATTTTTGGGTGAACTATCCCTTTAAAGCTTGTGCAAAGATCCCAATTGACTGTTTTAATTCATATTTTAATTGCATTTATGCGGATGCATTTCTTAAGCTTTGAGTGAAACTGAATTCTTGACCTCACTAGTGTAGAGGATGGAGGCAGTCTGAGAGCGATCCTCACACACTCGCTCTTCAACTCCGAGAAAGAGCTGTTTACAGAGCTCCGCGCCATCAGCGCTGCCGGAACCACCACAGGAACACGCATCATCATCTGGAACCTTCGCACGTAAGCTCCGCTGGATACATGCACAAATGGATGCATTAAATGACTGATGGCTGGGGAGAATATTTCTGTTTTAAATCATTGCTGTACTTGGAAACTTTCAGGGATGCTTCACAAAACTTTCTTATGAATTTCACAAACATATTAAGCAGTACAACTGTTTTCAACATTAATAAAAATAAGACAAATCAGCATATTAGAATGATTTCTGAAGGAACACGTGACACTGAAGACTGGGGTAATGATGCTGAAAATTCAGCTTCGCCATCACAGAAATAAATTACATTATATATTAAAATAGAAAATAGCTACTTAAAATTGTAATAATATTTTCAATATTACTGATTTTACTATATTTTTGATCAAATAAATGCATGAAAGCTATGAAAGCCCGTTTCCACCACGGAATAAAATAATGTAAAAAGTAATTGTGACTGTGTTTCTCACAATCATGACATTTTTCCTGCAAAAGTTTATATCTCACAATTCGTTCTTATAATTCTGAGAAAAAAAATCTGAATTGCGAGATATAAACTCAGAACTGCAAGATATTAAATCACAACTACATAGATATACACTGACAATTCTGAAAAGAAAAATATGAATTGTGAAATATAAACTCGCAACTGTGAAGAAAAATGTAAGAACTGTGAGTTAAAGCAGCACTATGTAACTTTTTCTGTGTTCAAAATTAGTAAAATGTATATAATGAGCGAGTACATCATGAATTCATCTTCCAAACCGCGTTTTTTGTCTTATTCCGAATCACTACGGTACACTTATAATAAGTGCTTATATTCGGACTATTGTTGCCTGGTCGGGTCGTCACCGCTGTGGAGTAACACATACCTGCGTGAATCGCCATAGACATAAACTTAGAGAAGTAATAACAAACATAGTGCTGCTTTAAAAAGTCATAATTACCTTTTTAATTTTTCAAAAACATAAAAAAATCTTACAGACCCAAATTGTGTGTTTTTCAGGACCGCAAATGGAGAGACTGAATTTGACTTTGACACAGATAAGTATGACATTCTGATCAGGGTGAACATCAGTGACAAGAGCAACATGACCCCAGAAAGTGAATACTCCTTACGGGTGAGCAGAGCATATCTCGCAAGAATATGGCATGCTTTTATACTTACTAGTAGGAATATACATTATCTTGTCTATGTTCTATTGAAAAGAGACAAATATATCAATTGGAGGGGAGGGGATAAAAAAATCAGACTGTTTGGTGACGGGTTAGGAGGAATATTGATTCTTCATGTTTTTGTAATGTAGGCATACTCTAGCATCTTATACCTGAAGCCTCGTATGCAAATCATTATTCGAGGGCAAAGAGTGAAAAGTCAGCTGATATCCAAAAGTCTGGCTCATATTGCACAGGACAACTACAGACCCTCATTCCTTGTATCCTTAGAAAATATATTGTTTTTTTGAGTGCACACACATATAACATTATAACTGTCTCAGCATTTCTTAACTCAGGGCTCAGAACAAACGTGTATGCATCACTTTTGGATACAACACCAAAAGCAAAGAGCATTATGGGATTATAATATACCATAAGAACAGGCTAATAAAGCCATATGTGAAAGTGAGCTGCCAATGTAAGGTAACCAGAAATTATTGCATGTTTCTTCTGCTTCCTTCACCCATAAATTCAATACTAAAAGCCATGGTTTGCATTTATAACAGGCCGAAAGAAAAGGTGTGGGTGTTATTGGTGTTATAGAGTGCAATTTCCTTCAGCCCACACACAACAAACAAGACTTTGATGACACCGATAAATACAGGTGCGCTCAACTGTTTATCACTCTACTGGTGTTTACCCCAAATGATGCCCTTGGGTTACTTTGATGGAAAGGCACTATTTTGTACAGGAAGATCATGCACAACCTCAGCATAAAGCTAGAGGAGTATTGGAACGAAATCCGCTACAAACGAAAGAAAGAGGACCCGAAGTGCACAGTAGCAATAGAGGATGTGTTGTGAGTACTGCCGTTAAAAACTGTCATTATTTATTCGCCCTTATGTTGTTCCAATCCCATATGACTGACTTTCTTCCATGGAAAACAAAAGCAGTGCTGTTCCTGTAAACTAAAACTATTAAAAAATAATTTAAAGTAATTGAAATAAAGCTGAATGAAAATAAAATATAAATTTTAGATGAAACTTAAAAATGTTGCCATGGCAACTAACAGAAATGAGTATGTTGAAGTATTAAAAATACTAAAAACTAAATGGAAATAAATAAATATTTATTA
>NW_015542366.1:353781-365979 GCF_001515605.1 Sinocyclocheilus anshuiensis | reverse complement strand
TTTTTTTATTTTTTTTAAAGACAGAAACATATCAGATTGATTGAACTAGAATTAAAATGTATAAAAAAATAAATAAAATAAAAGGTATTTAAAAAAAAAAAAAATATATATATACATAAAAACAATAATACTAAAATAACACTGCACAAAAGGAGACATTCTAAGAAATGTCACTCTTAAGATGGCAAAAAAAAAGAAAGAAAAGCAAAACCACCATAAAAGTGGGCCATATGCTTTGAATTCCATATCTTTTAAAGTTGCACAATGACTTTTGGCAGCAATACGGGCCAAAATTTAATTGTGAATCTCAGCATAGCTCTACTTTGTTTGTTCATCAACTGATCTGTAATTTGTGATTTTGTGATTTGTGAATGGATCATTCAGACCAGTTTTGTAAACCATTCATTAAAAATGTTGGTCTGTTTCTCACCCAAAGAATATAAATCTTAATAGTACCCAAGGCATATGGATTCATTTCATGATACTTCTATGGTGCTTTCTGAAGCTTGCACACTCAGTCAGCATCCACTGTGAAACCATATTCTTCAAAGTTTCTCCTTTTGTGTTCCTTGGATGACAAAAATTCTTGGTTTTCAAAAACAAAAATATGAGGGGGAGTAAACGATGACACAATTGAACTTTTAGGTGAACTATCTCTTTAATATTTCATAATCTTACCTTTGTCTTCTTCTGAAAGGAAAGTTCCAGATCAAGTCTGGGTTCAGTGTGACAGCTGCCTGAAGTGGAGGAGGCTTCCAGATGCCATCACTGAGCTGCCAGATAAATGGTTCTGCAGCATGAACTATGACCCACAGTTCAGGTGACGGCAACAAAATAGTTATGCCATGATATCATGAGTGAAAAGGGAAGGGTTTGAATGGGTCTGGGATATCTGAGAAGATGCATGAAGGTTAAAGGAACCCAAAGGAAGCCAAATATTTGAGTTGAACAGATGCGAAGGAATAACTGCCATTACTTCTAGGTCACTGGATTCAGTGTTTTCTGTTGAGCCCCACATGATTTGAATTTTTGTTTTGTTATGCCTACCTCCTTGCTGGGTTTCTCAACATGCTTATTGTTAATTTTATTATCACCACACAGGAGCTGCTTGGTAGAGGAAGAACTAGAGGATGAGGAGGAAGATCAAAAATCATACCCTAAACCCTTTAAACTCCAGTAAGTTACATTGTCAATATTTCTGATTGTTTCTTGACATTAAGAATACCAGAAGCATTATGATATTCAGCACATTCTCTATATATTCAGGAGGAGAAATACAAAGAGTCTGCTTGAGGAGAACATTCCAGAAGTAAGAACATTTATAACCTACTCAACTAGAGAACCAAGTACCAAATGCTAATGAATCAACCTCTAGATTTTCATTTAAATGTTTATTTATTTTTTTATGCCAATGTAAACTGATTATTCATCAAAAAGCAATATCAGAATCTTGTGTTCTCCTTTCAGAGCACACAAACTCAAGACCGACCAGCATTAACAACCATTCAGGCACCCAGACATCCAGCAGCCTCTGCAATATCTGGTAAAGATGCAATGCCACATAAAAGCCATACTAAATAGCTTTAAGCCACATTACCACGTGGATTTAGAGGCTCTGATGTGGCCTTTGGTTGTGTTAATGAAATGCCTCATTAGAGACTTTGCAACTTTGGCTTTTCATGACGTTTTGTTGTGTTTAGTTTTTTCCTCAGTCGTTATGGAGAATCAGTCACATTTTGAAAAAAAAAAAAAATAATACATTTGAGCATGTGATTGTGTTTTTTCAGTTGGGTTAAGTATGTGAAAAATAAACTTGTGTAAATGTCACAGTATTTACTTTAAATAATAATAAAAAAAGTAAATTATTTTTGAATACAACAATGTACAGTACCATTCAAAAAGTTTTTTTAAACATTTTTTTTAATGATTTTGAAAGATGTCTCTTGTGCTCACCAAGATATATTGCGTAATATTTTTGTGGAAACTGTGATACTTAAAAAAAATTTTTTTTTTTTTTTAGGATTCTATGATGAAGTTCAAGATAACAGCATTTATTTAAAATTTGTCTTTTGTAAAATTATAAATGTATCTACTGTCACTTTTGATCAATTTAATGTGTATTTTATTAAATGAAATTATTAATAAAATGTATAAATAAAATGATCCCTCTGACCACAAATGTTTGAATGGTAGTGTAACATATTACTTTTAAACATATATTTAATTGTTCTTTCCATAAGCTCACACTTAACCTGCCTTTATTCAAGCCTTAAAGGGATAGTCCACCCCAAAATTTCAATTCTGTCATCATTTACTTATCCACATGTCATTTCAGACTTGTATGACTTTCTTCCCTCTATAACACAAAAGAATATATTCTGAAGAATGTTTTTCAAAGTCAACAACATTAAACACAGAGACATTTTTCAAAATATATTATTTTGTGTTTCTCAGAGGAGCTAATGCATATGGCATGACGTTGAGTTATGACAGAATTTTCATTTTTGAGTGAACTATCCCTTATTATTAAGTATTAATTTCATGTTTAGGACCGTCTTTAGCTGAGAGGTCCCCATTGCCCCTTATTAACCTGACCGCTGTCTCCAACTCTCTAAGAAGGTAGGAATAATAAAGTTCATACATATAGTAAACATGTTTCATATAACATTTATAAAGGTTTGTTTATGTTTTATTTCTCAAGAGCAAAACAAAAGTTTTCTGCCATAGAAACACAGATGGAGGTGACGTCAGCCTTTCCTGTCCTCTCTCTCACCCCGCCACAAGAACTCTTCTCTCAGACACACTGGCCTGCTTTGAATGAGGAGAGAAAGACTCTCACTCAATCCGACACACTCGTGAGCAAAGCTGCGTGCGGCATGATGGAAGGAATCGAGTCGCATCAGGGGCCCACCACCACTGCAGAAGAGACATGTGAAAGAGATGCATCATCTGGGACAGAGAGGGAATACAGCTCAGCTGCGGAGCAGATAATTGAATTGCCCCTGAAAAATGAGAAGAAATGGGTGGTGCATCATGAAGGTCATGATGATGATGAAGAAGAGGAATGTAACTTGGCAGAGGCGCAACAGTGGCAGGATGAGCTAATGGAGCTGATGCACAAGACAGCAGAGGAGAGAGATGCGTGCCGTCAGGAGCTGGAGGTGCTTCGAGAGCACAGCGCCGCCCTGGAGGACGAAAGGAACCGGCTCATCAGCAGGGTAGGAGGGAGAGGTGATGGATTTGAGCTGTGGGATGCTTCTTAGTATGACGTTTCTTGTCACTACCCACAATTATTATTATAAGTTATGGTACACTTTACAATAAGGTCTCATTTGTTAACATCGGTTAATGCATTAGTTACATGAACTAACTACGAACAATGTAATATTACAGCATTTATTAACCTTTGTTAATGTTAGTTTATAAAAATACGATTAATCATTGTTTGCTCATGTTAGTTCATAGTGCATTAAAGTTAACAGATACAAATTTGGATTATAAAAATTTATTTGTAAATGTCAGTGTTATTTTAGTATTGCTAACATACTATTATAGTTTTTATTAGTATTTTAAATGGTCTTTTATTGTTATACATTCAGTTTTAAGTTAATTTGTTTAAATTTTAATTTTAGTTCAGTTTTAGTTTTTATTTATTTCCAGTTAGTCATTTTAGTGCTTCAGATTGAACTAAATGAAAATTAGAAATAAGCTTAGGGTTTTAATCTAATATTTATATATATTTATACTGTATATATATATATTTATACAACAGTTCTTTCTGGTCCTCAAATCTGATTGGCTGATAAGAGTGTGATATTAGAGTGAAAACAGAACTCCAGCTCTTTCATTTCAGCTTTATTTCAATTAGCAAAAATGTTTTAATAATTTTAGTTCTCGTTTTAATAAACAAGAACTGCCCTGGTAAATGTCGAAATGAACATTTACTAAGATTTGAAGTTCTGCTCATTGTTAGCTCATGTTAACAAATGAAAACTAATTGTAAAAATGTTATCTTAGTAAAAAAAAAAAAAAATCAACACCTTAGCAACTGCATAGCAGAACCCTAGCAACTACCCACAACAGCCCAGCATTATGGCAGTGACGTTTGCACAAATCAGCACCACTCATACTGTCTTCTGCAACTATAAAAGTCTATTTATGCACGTTTTACTTAAAAGTTTTGAATTGTGTCTGTGCTGTGTCTAGCTGGAGAGTGCAGGAGAGGAGAAGAGCAAGCTTTCTGCCCTGTGTGATCAGCTGAGGAGTCAACTGGCAGAGCTCAGGGAACAGAGCCAGAGAGGAATGGAAGAGAAAGACGACAGCTCCAAACTGAGGACGCTGCGTCTAAACCTGAGCCGTCTGCTGGTGTCTTTCATTCCCTCACTTCATCTTGAGCACGTGGACTACAACAGTGATGTCATAGATACCATCCTCATCCAGGTTCTAGAACACATCACTTAAAATGCTTTCTCTGATTTTCAAAGTTAGGACTGACTGAAAAAGGGAATGACTTGTGATAGCGTAAAAATTGATTTTATTGTTAGAACTAGGTGAAATTATTTCAATTTCTAATATACTTTGTCAAATATTTATGTTTTTTTTAGATAGACTTATATCAAAATAGAAGGAGAAATCACTAAGTAGGACAGCTATAGGAATGGAAGTTCTCCTTTCAGTCAAAAGAGCCTTTTGAAAAAGGCTTTGCTTGTTTGTTTGTTTGTTTTTACTAGCATTAGTAGCATTTTCAGTGTGAATTGAGCTAAAGAAATCAAATGTATGAGAAAAGATGTCATTCTGATAAACAGATTTGGATGTTCTGTCTCTCCCCAGTCAGGTACATATAAGCTCTATTTGCATGCCTAGAAAATAGCACAACCAAGACGACCACCAAGTGAACTGACCTGCTCCAATAAAGACTTAAACATTCAGGTACTAGATGTTAATTTATCATAGATTTAATGAAGTTCTTTTCCGCTATGAACTCTGTGTTACACACATATCAGTCGTCCTTCTCTTCCTATCTTATGTTTGACCTCAACACATATCCATCTACCACTTAAACTGCCACTCTCACTATTAATCAAATCTCCTTTAAAAGACATCCTCCAATGAATACAAAATAAAGGTACACTGTGAACTCGGCAGTGACCTATCGACTTGCCTCCATTTGCGCTGAAAATAAAACCCATAGATGTGACCTAATCATTAAAAGGCCTATTTTATTTTTACCATCACAGTCAGTTCTTCCGCCAGGGAGAGACTGACCTAAAAAAAAATAAATGAATACCCCATGCATTAAAGGTCATAAGTTAATGACCCTTCTCAGTCAGTCCCATATGTACTGATTTGCCAGTGCCATACAGAATGACCAGCTCTGTTCATTGTAAACTGCTGTTTGGGGTCAGTAAGATTTATGTATCAGGGTTTCCACAAAAATACTAAGCAACGCAACTGTTTTCAATACTCACAATCATAGGAAATGTTTCTTGAGGATCAAATCAGCATATTAGATTATTTCTGAAGGAAACTGAATGTGACACTGAAGACTGGAGTAATGACTGTTGAAAATTCAGCTTTGCCATAACAGGAATAAATTACATTTTAAAATATATTAAAACAGAAAACAGTTATTTTAAATTGTAATAATATTTCACAATAGTACTGTAGTTTTGATCAAACAAATGCAGCCTTGGTGAGCATAAGACCTTTAAATATCGACCTCAAACTCTTGAACAGTAGTGTACATATTTATTTTCTGAATCTTAATAGAACACTCTACCAAAGCATAACTGTTCCAGCAGATGTCAATTCTTCAGACTACTTACCTACCAGCTGATGGAGAGGCCGAATTTCATGCAACACCTGTCAGTGTTATAAATGGACGACTCTTGGGAAGCTTACGTGACTGTCTTATTGCAGCCTGGCTCATTAAATGCCTAAGGTTACCAAAATATTACAGTGGCCCTGCCAGGGCATAACAAGAGTCAGATGTAATCACTTGGAGGGCAGTGGGATGGCTGTGTCATGACCTGGTTAATACTGTGATTTGAAGGAATAGTTCACCAAAAAGTCGTCATTAACTCGCCCTCATAGACATCGCCCACTTCTGTAGACACACAAGGTAAGAATAGAATTTAGGGCTGTCAAGCTCCAACGTGATGAAGAGGAACCATAAAAGTTGGTCATATAAGCAGTCCTTATGACTCATGCATTATATTCTGAAGCCAAACATCAAAACGGGCCAAAATTAAAGCCATTATTCACTGAAAATCTTGCCATAGCTCATCTTGAGAGTTCATTAGAGAATTATTAATGTCCAGTTTGATGATGAACCTTTTTTTTCGAGTTGGATCTTTTGAATGAATTGTTTGATCCAGTTCACAAAACCAGCATGAGTCAGTTCTATAGTGCTTGATTCGTATGGTCTACTTTTACGATACTTTTACAGTGATTTTTGAAGCTTGAAAGCTCCAGGTGGAGCTTGTAACTAGTACATACACTTTCGTATCTGTCAAAATCCTTCATTCCTTCTGGATGCCGCAGTTGTGTCGGGTCATGAGGTCCAGGCCTGTGCCAGATTTGATGTTGTGTTATTCAGTCTCTTCTACCAGGATCCATCTCTGCTTGGACCATCAAAGTCAAACTGGTAAGGAGTAAAATATTACTCTGAAGTTTGTACATTTTTAAAAGAATGGGGGAAAACAGTTGATGATTTTTACACTCTTAAAAAATGTCCTTCACTATACGGTTCTTCAGTTGACTGAATGTTTCTTTTGAAAAAATAAAAAATAAAAAAAATAATCTAAAAGTGACATTGGTTCTGCATGCCAACATATTGGTTTCTTGGTTCCATTGATGATTGGAAGGAACTAGGAAGTAAAAAGTTCTTTTGATTCTAATTGGAACCTTTATGTAGTGTTTTATCTGAACCAATCTGGGATTATCTGGAATGTTCTGACATTCTAAACATTTCTCACTTTTATGTTTTCTGCAGAAGTTTGGTGGAGGTCAAAATGAAAAAGACTTGAAAAAATGACCCAGCCCAAATCCTGAAGTCTCCAGACTCGCCATTGTCACACCAGGACCAGAGGTCAGGCATTTTTTCTTCTGCTTGCAAAATTAGAAAGGTCCATTTCTTACATTATTTTGTATTAAGTAATATCCTGAGGGTTATGTGATTTTCTTCGATCTTTACCCCCTCTGAATATTGCATGTTGATTTATGGCCCACACGCTGAGCCAGATCCAGGTCTCAAAATGGATTTTAATGGAGTTGCATTAGTGGAATTATTCAAGATTAGGGCTTATCAGCCAGCTCAAATTTACTCAACACTTCACATCAATCCATCTCAACTTGTACTAGACCTGTGAGAGTTGTATTTTAGGTGGTATTGAGAATACACAGACAATTATCAATTTTCTGCTTCATGGCTTCTTATCGTAATCTCTTTTCTAGAAAATTATCCATAAAGTTGGCATTTCACTTAATTTTATCCAAGATAATTGAACAGAGTTTAGCTATTATAACACAATGATTCATTCAAGTGTGCCCTTCAAAAAGATATGTAGAAAATTAGTCCCTGAGGAAGCAAGATTGCATTGACTCCATACCTGGTAATATGCTGTTTTGTTGTGCTTTTGTTAGTTATAAATAGAGACTCAAATACTTTCCCACCCTTCAACAACAGTTGCAACCCATTGAGTCTATTACCACTGTTAACCATTATTTTAAATTGTGGAAAATAGTAAGAGTAAAGAGAATAATTTTGTCAACAACGACAATAGTGTAAGTAAATGCTGACCTAAAATCTTGATCTACCCAAATGCATTTCCTCAAATGTCCACAAGGGGACACTCAGTCTTTGGAACAGCTATCAAACACAGTTTTGTCTTATGTATTTCAGCTAATGAAGCAAAAAGCACAAGAATATGCGTGTTCTGTCTGGAAAACACAAGAAAACATAAATTATTTACATTGTGGTCACATCTGTTGCTATTATTATTACCAAGGCAACAAGAAAGCAACAGAACCACAAGAATCAGTGTGCAGTTATTAAATAATTTATTCATAAGAGACTGTATCAGTACTGATAAGAGTGAGCAGCTCATTTAGGACAGCATTAATTCTTTCTAAAGCTGAGCATCATTTTCCTCCTCCTGTAGATGCCATAAAGTGATTACACTTCTGTAGCCTTTATATAATGTTTAAATAACACATATGTTGCGTCAGGGAACGTTTTTGTGCCCTTCCTGGTCCCCTTAAGCAGTAGCAGCATCACTAGGGAGTGAGAACATGATTAAATTTTTGCTGTACGGTCACGTCACAGCTCTGAAGTCGTAATGAGGACACAACGGGCCACATATTTGCCTCCCGTCTCATTTCTGGCTCAGTGTTCCTGATCTGCTCATGTCTCAACCACTAGAGTGGAGGCATAGATAGAGAGAGAGAGAGAGCGACTGAGAGGCCGGGGCTAGTTGTCACAATGGAACCTCCCATTAACAGCCTTTTTAGCACAATTTAAACATAAAACACAGAATATTATAAAACTCAAAACAATTCATGAAACAGCCAAAAAAGAAAAAAAAAAGTACACTTCTATTCAGCAAGGATGCATTAAATTGATCAAAAGTTCAAGTCAAGACATTTATAATGTTACGAAAGATTTCTATTTCAAATAAATGCTGTTCCTTTGAACATTCTATTCATCAAAGAATCCTGGATTCCAAAAAATAAATAAAAAAATTAAAAAATGAAGCAGCACAACTGTTTTCAATATTGATAATAATAAAGAAATGTTTCTTGAGCAGCAAATCAGCATATTAGAATGATTTCTGAAGGATCATGTGACACTCAAGACTGGAGTAATGATGCTGAAAATTTAGCTTTATTTCACAGAAATAAAATAAATTTCAAAATATATTACAAATAGAAAGCGATTATTTGAAATTGTAATAATATTTCACAATATTACAGTTTTTACTGCCCCTTCACTGAGTATAAGATTCTTCTTTCAAAGACATTAAAAGATCTGACCCCAATCTTGTGAACGGTGGTGTATCGTGTATAAGGTATTATTCTGGCCGACAGATATTCAGTTCAGATATTGTATAGAAATTTGTAGAAAATAGAAAATAGACTACAAAATAGAAATGTAGAAAATAGACTAAAAGTAGACATTTTTAGCATGAAATTGCATTTTTGTCCCTATATATCAGTGGCGAAGCTACGAATGGGCCCAGGTGGGCCCACCCACTCTCAACTGTGGCCCACCCGATAAGAAGTTGGTAATTTTCCAAATGGATGTAATTTATTAAACGATAATAATAATTATAAAAGTCTTATTACAGTAACTTTATATTTATTTTTTTTTTAAATATATTAAATGTGAGATTTCATAGTCAATTACAGGCAGTTTCTTAATTTTCCCTCTTCTTATACGTGCAAAACACTTGTCAAAATGATGATTCGTCAGTTTCTGTTAGTCCCACCCTCAAAGTTATGTTTATGACGTAAGGACATAATAGTAAAATGTGCGTGTTCGTGGAGTTTTTGTGTTGTATTTTCTGTTGCCAATTTGACATGCAGTTTTCATACGCTACACTTTGCCCACCCTGTTTTATGTAGACCCACCCACTTAAACATTTCAGGCATTGCCCCTGCTATACATACTGAGAAAAATCCCTTCTGACAACTTCTGTATGTAAAAAGTCAAGGTGGTATAAAAACGAGAAACTTTGTCCTCTGGGGCCGTATTAAAGAAGCATGCTAACTGTAAAATCCCATTTTATCTGTTCAGTTACCATGGCGATTTGAGTTAGAACTCGTCAGATCTTAACTTAAGATAGGAAGTTTCTGCAGTACGGCCCCTGATCTACAGTAATTCTGTGATGGCAGTCCAGAACGAGAGCCATTTTTGCTTCATCCAGACAAAATTCAACTACCTTAATAGATGGAAAATTTGTGATGGTAAAAGTTGCTCTATGATTTATGCTTAAAACAAGTGAAACAATTGGCAGCTTAATTCGAGATATATTGCATGGAAATAAATCTTTTAAGAGTGTTTAAATATTTTAATAAAAAATAATAAAAATAAAATAATAAAAAATTGTTTTGTACTGTAAGGAGCTTATGAATAGGAATAAGCCACTCAGTATCTGAATTATTTTAGATATACATGATTATAATTGAATATTCTTGCCTTGTATCTCCTTGATGCAGTGCATGTTCTTTCCAAGGTACCACTGATATGCGTAGACATATGCCATGGCATTGTCCCCCTTGACTTCAGTGCTGGACGTGGTGTCCCAGCATCCAGAATGAAACAGCGTGTTATCATAGCGAGCAGGAGAACGCCTGCTGGTGCATCTGCCATCCCATGTGTGTCCCGCACCCAGAGCCATCCAGCGTCTCCTGCATTTCTCCTTCAGGCTGTGGAGTTCTGCTGATGGCATGTTAGCGATCATCCCAGCCAGCATGAGGTCTCACAGCGTCGTCTGGACACTGTCCAAATGTGCAGTGGCCTGTAATGCAGTGGAATGTTATTGGCTACAATTGCCTCGATTGTCTAAGTGACAGCCAGAAACTGCCTCATTTTGAGCTTATTCTGTCCAGTAAATCAGATTTGCCCTGAACACTTTTGACTGGTCCGCTTGGTTTCATTTATTACAGATTAACATAATAAGATTAACATAACGGTGGTTTTTTGTGGGTGTTAGTGTGTCATTAAATTAAGAAGAATGACATTGTGTTGACTTATTTTGGAGAACATTTATTATAATAGCATTCATTGATTGAGGAAAAAAAAATGTTGTAATTTTTTTTTTAAATCTCCAAGGCTGCATTTATTTGATAAAAAATACAGTAAAATAGTAATATTGTGAAATATTATTACAATTTAAAATAACTGTAATCTATTTTCAAATATTTTAAAATGTAATTTATTTCTGTGATTCAAAGCTGAATTTTCAGCATCATTACTCCAGTCTTTAGTTTCACATGATGCTTCAGAAATCATTCTGATATGCTGATTTGCTGCTCAAGAAACAGTTCTTATAATCATCAATGTTGAAAACAGTTGTGTTGCTTAATATTTTTGTGGAATTTTTTAATGCAGTTTTTTTTACTCAGTATTGTAAAATACAAATACTGTCACTTTTGATCAATTTAATGCGTCCTTGCTGAATTTAAAAACATTACTGAGCCCAAATTTTTGAACAGTAGTGAAGCTGAAAGGTTAAGAGCCTTTAATGTAAAAACAACAACAACAACAAAAAGTATGTGTGTATGATTGACGGAAGCAATACAGCTCAGTTTGGACTGGTTCAAGATCAGTTTCAATGCAATTGTTTGGTGTAGAATCATCTTGAAGTGTAGAGATACAGACTCAGTAAGAGTGCTGCTATACAGAATCTCAACAGGATAGAATTGTGGCTTAAAACCAAAAAGCCAGTTTGCTTTTCATAAACAACATTAATTGCTTTGACGATATCGCCATTTACGGCAGCTGAGATTGTTGAAATGGTAAACACGGTCATTACAAATCTCCAAGGTTTCTTTTAATAGCCTGGTCCTTTATGATAATCTACAGTGTATTTTTCCACATACCAGCCTATAAATCCACCACCATTCATTGATGCTGGGAATACTATCTATTACTTTCGACTATTGTTTTGACAATACACCCACAGAGAGGACGTTTTCACACATTTACAGCTATTTATTAAGTAACGACTATGAGAAAATATGTGTAATGTGACATTTTCAACACTACATGCATGGCCGGACTTACCATTGGGCTTGAGTGGGCTGCAGCCCATGGGCCCCGCCTTGTAGGGGGCCCCGCCTTTGCCCGTTTACGTTTGTTTGATTTGATCGTTATATGCCAGTCAGAATTCAGAAATTATTAGCCGCATTTCCACTGTGCACGCAAGATCTAAACGGGCCAGCCGGGGCTACAGCTTACAACTACGACCTTCGAGGCCACAATCAAACAGCATAAACTGGTATTTATGATTATTTCACATAGAAGAAGGACACACGTATTGAATCGCTTCTGCACCGATTAGTTTGTTATCACATGACTACTTTAAACAGCTCCATTAAGCTTTAGCCCCAAAGAGCGCACATTTAGAAAGATAATGATAAATTCTCAAATGTTTAATTGTTTCACTTCATTTCTTTACAGAGGATGATTCTATA
>NW_015542366.1:344696-353241 GCF_001515605.1 Sinocyclocheilus anshuiensis | reverse complement strand
GATATGACAATAACTTTTATAATACTAATAAGCCAACATCTCTGGCTTTTTTTGTTTTTTGTTGTTGCTCAAAGTTATTTCAGGGTTTCGATCTCTCAACTGAGAGAACGCATCCTGTTTATTATATTATAATGAATATTTAATATTACATTTAAACTTTGACTATAGCCTAGACATGTTGCATATTAATTGTACTATTTATGAACCTCAAAGCATATGTTTGTGTATTTTGTGTTATTCCATAATGATATTCTATTTGAGGGCATTTGTAGTGTAGGAATAGGGCCCAAACATAACCTCATGGGGTTGAAGCAAAACTCTGCAGGGCTGCGGCTCTCCAGGACCGACGTTCGCCACCCCTGATATAGGACTTAGCCTATCACACAAACAAGAGTCCTATTTTTTTTTTCTCGAATATCTGCAAGATCGCAAATGTACAATAAACCACAACTTACAGAGTAACTTTCAAACACAAAATTCCGTTTTGCTCCGTCAGAAAGAAAATAGATGTTACTCCATAATGATGTTCTATTTGAGGGCATTTGTAGTGTAGGTATAGGGCCCAAACATAACCTCAAGCCCAGGGGCCCTCACCCCTCTAAGTCCTGCCCTGACTACATGCAAAGGAAGGTAAATGCGAGAATGAGACCCTCCCCCCGCCGCCCAAAATAGTTCAGCTCAATCACAGGCAGCTCAATGGAAGCCCGTCCCGTGGCTCCGCCCCCTCCTGCCATCCTCCACACCAGCAACCAGCCCGTTTAAATATTAACTCTTCGTGTGCAGCTCACAGTCTGTGTCCTAAACCAAAGACAGATGCCTTGCTGTGTATAGCAACAAAATTGTTATGTCTCAATCCACAGACATCAATAAAATGGATTCACTCATTCAAATTCAAAAATTTTTGGATTCACTCCTGGTGCACTTTTGCTGTATAGTAGTGCTTTTGGACGTGTGCGTAAAAAGGTGATTTTCGCTCAAATGAGATGAAGAATCCAATACCAGTAGCCCAATAATGAAATCACATGACCTGTATCTTTATCTTTATCTCGATAATTCCCCTCGATTTCATTCATTTGTTTTTGTTAAACTTTTAATAATAAGGGTTCGGTGGTAAAGAGAGTGGTTAAACTGCAAAAGGAAGGCTGTTGGTGTCTTTGTGTCCATCTGCTTACAATTGTGTCTGATTGACACATCTGTCTACTTCCCAGCTATTACTCCTCCTCTTCCATGCTTATTTTCCTTCCTTCATTTCTCTTCACTCTTTCACGTCCTCTAGTACAGTGATTCCCAACCAGGGGTAAGTGTGCCCAGGGGATATTTAAGTAGATTCCAGGGGGTAACATTTTCATTTTGCTTTGTTAAAGCGACAGTTCACCCCAAAAAAATGAAAATTCTGTCATAATTTACTCACCCACATCATTCTAAACCTGTATGACGTTTACTTATGTAGAACACAAAAGAAGACATTTTGAAGAATGTTGATAACCAAACAACATTGGAGCCCATTGAAAAAAAACACTGAGACATTTTTTTAAAAATATATTTTATGTTGTACAGAGAACGAAAAGTCGTACCGTTTGGAATGACATGATGGAAAATGATGACAGATTTGTTCATTTTCATCTTTTTAAACTTGTTAAACAGAAAAATAATAGATTAAAAATGAGTAATCATATATGTATATATTTAATTTTTTTTAAAGAAAATATTTTGTGTATGAGAGTTAATGTAGGCCATTTTATATTGTGTGTGACTGTTTTTTTGTAGAAAAAGTTTTTTTGTGGAAACAATTTTCACTCAGAAATTGCTTGTGAATTTAACAATGAATTGCAATGAAACGGCAAGTAACACTGAAATACACATAGAATTGTTGAAGTATAAAGACTGAAATAGTATTTTCTTTTAAAACATAATTTTTTTTTAAACATTTTTTAAATTAAAAACGAATCATTATAATAATGGCTACATCAGTTAATTTTATATTTGTATTTATGTTGTGCAGAGTATTTATCAGATCTAGCCATATGAATGCATTGGCCAGTCATGATTAATTTATTCAGTGAGAAAAAGTGACTAATAAAAGAGGGGTTTCATATTTAGCTGGACATGTGATCTCAATATGGTGGCCCCCATGATGTGACCCTCTCCATGTAAAATAAAACTGCTGTTATCATCTCATGTGAATGCACTTTTTTATTATATAATTTATTTATATATATTCAAAAGTATATATATTTTCTTTTTTTATTGAGCAAATTATCAAGGATAAGTATTAACACAAAGCCAGAGCTTTCCCTATCCGAAGTATATATATTTTCTTTTTTTATTGAGCAAATTATCAAGGATAAGTATTAACACGAAGCCAGAGCTTTCCCTATCCGATTTTTTTCCCCCCTCGTCTCAAGAAATATCTGCGTCCACACGAAACCACGAAACCGACACAAAACGATGTAGTATACATGCCAGACCAGCATGTGGCGCTGTAATTCTGCCACAGAGATGCACTAAAAACGGATAAGAAGACTTGGACTACACTCTTAACAAATAAAGGTGCTTCAAAAGGTTCTTCAAGCGATGCCATAGAAGAACCATTTTGGGTTCCACAAAGAACCATTCAGTCAAAGGTTCTTTAAAGAACCATCTCTTTCTTACCTTTTTGTAATCTGAAGAAAATTCTTCAGATATTAAAGGTTCTTTATGGAACCATTTAGACAAAAAGGTTCTTCTATGGCATCGTGAAGAACCTTTATTTTTAAGAGTGTATGCGCATAAACCTTGCGCGCGGTATACAAACGAACATGGAACAATACATTTATTAATCTGTGTTAATGTTAGCTAATAAAAAGACAAACGTTCAGTGTTTGTTCATGTTTTTGTTGCTGTTACGTGACGTAGCGGTGTCTGACTAGGGGCGAGACGTGGGGTGATGACGTTATCGTTTCCGAAAATATACGGATTCGCTGTCCACACGAAAACGCAAGGGCGTCGGTTTCATATTTATCCACTCTGGGACACGGTTTCAAAAAATATCGGTTTCACTCTCCCAAAACACCGGATCCATCTAGACGAAACGCCTATACGATACAAAATTGATGCGTATACAGCTAAACGCGTCTCAGTGTGGACGGGGCCTGAGAAGACAAAAAAGGTTGTCAAAGACTCCTCTAGAGAATCTTGATCTGAAAACAGGCATGTTTCAAAATGTTTGTGTTGAGTCGGAGCACGACAACGAGGGCTTCACATTGAGACATGATTTTAACGGCCCACAACTTGAGAACTCTTACCCCTCAGTTTGGGTTCTGGGATTCATTGTTCCTTAATCCTCCTCCCCCCCAGCCTCACATCACCCTTTTTTCCCTTCTCTCTCCCTCTCTCTCTCTCCTTTTGCGGCCCCTGACCCTCCGTTTCTCTTTTTCTCTGCCTACTGCTATAGAAGCCAGATGAGAGCACGAATACCATCCCACCCTACCCCCCTTCCCTTCTCACTTTTCTTGTCCCCCTCTCCCCCTCTTGTGTGTGTTTTTTTTTTCACTCCCTGAGAGCTACACAAGTAACAGAGATGGAGAGAAAGAGTGAAAGGAAGAAAGAGAAAGCTCTCGTATCCTACAAGTCCCCAACAAGCCGTAGATGTTTATGTTCATACGACTTGCGGAAACTCACCAGTGTTGGAAAGTATCAAATTAAAAGTAGCTATGCAACTACTTTAAAGGTGATGTGTGTCGTTTTTCAAAATATTTTTTCTAAAATATTTTCAGATTATAATGAAGTGTCAATTTGTAAAAAATGCAGAAATAATCAGTTCAACCAATGGTGTGAGTTTGAGGCGGGATTATCCTTTTATTGACCAGTGGCAGGTGGGGGAGTGTTTGTGGAAACCTGTTTAAAAACAGTCATTCTTTTTCCATTTGATGACGCTAGAGGAACAGAAATCTACATTTACAGTTGTTTTAGTCAGCTTTTTCAATAACAAGCAGTTTTTCCCAACAAGTTGCATGACAGCACTCCATTGTAAAAAGTTGTAAATAAAGGTTATTATAGTATATGTTTAACAAGAAAATACTATTTCAATCTCTCTACTTTTTAATTCAATGTGTTACTTGTTACGTTGCAATTAATTGTGAAACTTACTAGCAATTTCTGTGTGCCAGAACCATTTTTTTTCAGTGTACATCGAGCAAGTTGATTTGTTTGAATGATTTATTTTAATGAACAGATTCAGAAACTGATTAATTTGAATTGGTTTTCAGTCGTGTGGTCATTGTATGCATCATTTCTTTTTTTTTTTTGCGTGCACAGCCTTGAATCCGAGCAAAATGAAGCAATGATCATTCACACTTTACGAGACTGTCTCACTCTATCTTTAGTATTGTTATAGGAGGTTTGATTCATTTTAGTGAGTCGGTTTGTTCTGAGCTCTTTAAAAAAAAATCATTTGAATCAGTGCTCAGTTGAGCATTTCTCTTCTTTTTTCCTAAGGAAATACATAGTAAGTTAGCTAAATATTAATGTTTAGAACTATTGTTTCCAGTTGTGTATTAACTAGGTTGATTACAATGTTTAATTAAAATGTTTCCGCTCCACACCTTCAGTTTTTAGAAATGACACAGAACACTTATAAGTATGAAATGATCACAATTAAAAATGTGTTAATGGCCTAACCCTTACAGTACTAGTGCTAATATATTAGGTTTGATGCTGTCAACTTAACTGATATCCTTACTGATATGTACTGCCTTTATGTACTATCCTTCTTTATATTGCTCCATTTTGTTTTCTAAGTAGCGTATATTGTAGCTTTTTCACCAAAAGCCAAATTTGACTGTAGTTGAACTACTTTAAATTCAAAGTTTCTTGTAGCTTTCCAAGACACTTTCAAAGTAGCTTCCCCAACGCTGAAGCTCACACTTCAAGAAATAATGATTTTTTTGAATGACGCTGTTGGGCTCTACAGCGACTGGTAAGTGAGGGCTTGAGTCTCAGCAAGAGAAACGAGTTGTTAACACACTCGTGTGTGTGTGTGCAGTGAAGGGGGATGGCTGCCTTGTTTGTAGCTTGTCAGCAATTGCCTGAGACAAGCTTCCCCTGCATGTGTGAAAGCTGCTTGGCTTGAATGCCTGGACCATACCAAGTGGAGTCAAAAGCGAAGGGGGGGACGGAGGCGATAAAAAACGATCAGACTGGAGACAATAGGCCCCTGAAGTGTTCCCCCCAAGTTGCTTTGATGTTGTCCTAGTGTCTAGATGCTGAAGGGGACCAGGGACTGCAGGGAAGAGCAGCCCTTTGTGTGGATGTGTGTGCACTTTTTGGGCCAACACGGACAAAAGGGAGGGGTACAAAAGCGTGGAGAGAAATAAGAGAAGAAACAAATGATGAAAACCCAAATGATCCTGAACGTGTTTTTGTATGGCCGCTGTGTGTGAGAGGGCACACAGAAAAGGAGAAAAGCAAGAGAAATAGGAGGAGACGCTCGTACACTGGGGCTGATAGAGTGACAGAGAAAGAGAGGGGGTGAGTACACTGTATCTTTTTCTTCAGCACCAGATCACTCTTTTATTTTTTTTTACCCTTTCTTACTTTATCTTTCTCTTTTGTTCAAGGGGGGTGGGTGTGTGAAAAATGAGTAGACCCAGAGTTGGAGCCAAAGTTGGGGCTGCAAACGGCGTGCTGTTATTATTGTGGTTATTCCTGTCTACATGAGTGTGGGTAAAAACGTTCGCTACTCTTACGCTCCGTTATTCCTAGTCCTTGAAGAGATATATGGATATATGGAAAGGGCAGGGGGTGACGGGGGAGTGGATGGCTTGGAATGTGTCATTGGATAGTCTGGATGAGTTGCCCTCCATGCCAGTGTAAACCTCCTCTGCTGTCCTTTCCTCTCCTCTCATTATTGTCTGCTTATTCAAGAGCGGTTTCATCTGTGTGTGTGTGATAGCTGCAGAGCAACAAGAGCTTTTTTCTTTCTATATGTCAGGATTGTCACTATCGGCAGCGGGTGAATTGTGCAATGATTAGAGCCGTGTGTGTGTGTCTGGGGGGCGGTTCTATTCTGCCTGAGGGGGTTTCTCAGTCTGTGCCCTCCATGGTGGTAGCAGACTGCTTTTACACTACCAGCTGTTCCGAAAACCTGCAGTGATTTTCTCTTTCTTTCTGCCTGTCTTTCATGCTAAAGGTTATCCAATTGTCGCCGGTGTCACACGCACATGCAATTTCTGTTGCTGTTTGATGTGTACCAGTTGCATATGAGTCAGAAAAGTCAAATAAATTAATTAAAACTACTTTTACTACATTTGACTTTTATTCATGCACATTTCACTGTGTAAAAATTTACAATATGAAGGAACGGTAATGTATATGACTGAACTTGCAAGATACTGTAATTGTATTATTATTTTTTTTAAATCTTAGCTGTCTACCGTTGACTACTGAAACTCTCTGTAACTCAGATTTCCTAGTTGTAATTCCAATTTGAGAAGACCTTGAAGTCAACATTTTATATTTACGACAATTTCAGTATGTGGGTCAGTAACTGATGACAATATGGTTGAGATTTTACGTAAATATATGAATCATTTATAATATAAAAATTCTTATTGAATGAGCCACGTTCAAACCCACTATAAAACAACACACAGTTGTGGCTGAACATTCTATATGAATGTGCATTCAATATTAAGTTATGTTGTTTGGTTACCATAAACTGTTAGATTTAGAACTATCTTCTGAAAATATGATTATTGTTGATTATGAATATTGTTGATAATTGCTTTTTTTTTTTCTTCCTTTGGATAAAAGCATGTGCTAAATGCATAAATGCAAAGGTAAAAACAAGGTAAAAACAAGACCACATGTTACAATGTTTTTACCATGGTTCAGGTGGTTTTCAATGATTTTTACTCTTGTCTTATTGCTGTAGTTAAGGACCACTAGAATTACACTAATTCCTTTCCATGGGGTTCAATGGGCCTTGTACGTATAAATGGCTACAATTTTATAAATGATGTAATACTGCATAGTTCATGTTAAAATATTTACAGCGACACAGTTTAATAGATTTTTATGATGTTTGAGATGGAACACAGGAACATGAAAATAGTGTTTTATTTGATGTGAACAAAATGGTTATATATATGTCCCCTGAGTTTAATGGCAATTACACACAAACTGAGAGTCAAGTGGAATAAAAATTGCAAAATCTCATTAACCGTGTTTTAAAAGCATCACACATGCCAATAGAGAATGTAAATGTATCCTGCCATTTTGATGTGGAAGCTTCACTGACCCGCCATTTTTTGGTTGAATGTTCGTTTTGTGCATGGCAGCGAGAGGTTGTGACAGAGGGCATGAGAAAGGTAAAGAGCACAGGGTCAGATGTCTCCTTCATGATATGAAACAGAGGTGACCAAGATTGTTGTCTTTCATTGGCCCTAAAACCATATTCCTATCAAACAAACCATTATATTAACCATTACATGCCTAAAACCAAGGCCACCAAATGCCATTTTCCATTCAAAGTCTGATATGGAATATTCCAACCATAAAGTGAATTGAAACAAGGCTGTGAGGGATTGAAGTCTATTCAGTAGGACATCCGCTGGTTTAATCAAGTCTAGCTAGTCTCCCTGCCTGGCCAAGCTGGTGTTCATCTGGTATTTGGCTAACCAAATTTTACAAGCGCTTGAAAACCCTCTAAAACCAGTCTAACTAGGCTGGGAGACCAGTTTAGAAGCTGGTTTAGCTTAGTTTTCAGAACAACTGTATTTGTATCCCTCATGGCCTATTTTTGTTTGTGTCAAATTAAATATTGCTCAAATACGCTGTAAAACCAAGGCCACTAAATGCCATTTTCAGTTTAACGTTTACAGAATATTCGGACTCATCAAGTAGATGAAAACAAGGCTGTGAGGGATAGAACTCTGTTCATTATGACATATGCTGGTTTAATCTGGGCTAGCTAGTCTTCTTGCCTGGCCAAGGTGGTTTTCATCTGGTTTAGCTGGTCGGCAATCAAGTCTCCGAACTTACTCCGAGTTTAACAAGCGCCCAGCAACCCTCTAAAACCAGCCTGACTAGGCTGGGAGACCAACTTAGACCAGAAAACAGCTTACTTTTTAATACGACTCTATTTCTGTCCTTCACATCTTTATTTTTGTTTGCGTCAAATTAAATATGGCTAAAGTCTACGCTGTAAGCTGACATACAGTGGGTATAGAAAAGAATCACCCCCCTTTAAAATAATCACATTTTGTTGCTTTGCAGCCTGAAATGAAGACGGACACATTTTTTGTTTTATACAGCTATATTTACTCAATACAACAAAGGCTTTATCAATGCCTAGAAGCACAGTGAAGTCTATTATTAAGAAGTGGAAGGTATTTGATATAACACAGACCCTCCCTGGATCAGGACGTCTCTCCAAACTGGATCAAAGAGCCAGGAGGAAACTGCCCAGAGAGGCGACCAAGAGGCCTTCAGCAACTCTGAAGCAGTTGCAGGAATTTATGACAAAGAGTGGTCATTGTGTGCATGTGACAACAATATCACAAAT
>NW_015542366.1:330975-344173 GCF_001515605.1 Sinocyclocheilus anshuiensis | reverse complement strand
ACAAAATACTGACACAAGGGGGTGATCCTTTTTCCAACTCAGTGATTCTGTTTTTTTTTATTTTTTCTGACATGTTGGTGTTAAATCTTTCACTTGGATATTATAAGTAAATACAGCTGGATAAAACAAAAACTGTGTCCGTCTTCATTTCAGGCTGCAAAGCAACAAAATTTCATTTTTTACCCACTGTAGGTAGATCTATCCACATGCATTTCCAATAAATACTAAGAGTGTGCCAATGAGGGAGGAATACTGCAGGACTTGGACTGAAATGGAAGGAATAAGAAGCCTTGAAGATCTGCTACCAAAGGAGGAGAAGAAGAAATGGAGGGATGGATTGGGATATGATCATCAGTAGTATGGAGGGACGTTCATCCAACCAAAGGAAATAAATGGATTTGTTTTTCAGTTGTCAAATATCCAATGCATAAATTACGAGTGTGTTAAGGGGACGGCTAATAACTCACAGCAAACATAAAACACATTTATTTAGATGACAGTTTAGTTAATTCTGGGATGTGCATCTATACAGTCATAAATGTTTCATTATTTCATTTGAGACGAGGGCACATCTCAGTCAGTAGGAATTTTCGAGCTGTAAAAAAAGGAGAAAGATTCCAAATCTCTCTTTTGAAAAGCATCCCTCTTTTGAGCTCTCTCGCCTTCCGATGTATCCTCCGCTCTAATATCTTTTTGAATGTGTGGAAATGTGTTGACTAGCCTTATGTGCCTAGCCACTGAGATGATTGAAAATTCATTTAGAGGTGCCTATCACACAAAGATGCGGGGATGGAGGGGGTGGGGTGCAGAGAGATGATGCCTTGGGTTTTTTAAAGCACATTTGTATTCATGTCATGGAGGAGGAGAGCGAAGAGAACGAGAGAGGAGGCGGCTACCTCAGAGTGACAGACGTTAGGAAGAGGCTAGCCAGATTAGCATGACAGGCGCTAGCAGAATGCCAAACGTCTGGTTCAGGTCGAGTGCTGATATCACAACCGACCGTTCACCGATGTAAAGTGGAGCAAATCCGCTCGGAACAGAACTCTGACATAAATAATTCAATCTGAGCTGGGCGCTGTCACCGGCTAGCTGCGGCATTTACGCTTGTTTGGACCGAACTTGGTGATCGTCAGTTATATAATATTTTGTTTATGTAATATATGTAAAATAAAATGCTAAAACAACACACTTCAGTACTGTTGAGTAGCATCATTGGGCCACTTTACCACAACTAGCAGTCGCAGAAATGCATTGTGGGAGCGTGTATGTTTAGCATATCATGTTGTGGGTGTTTAGAGCATTCGGGTATTTGTGTACGAGCTCAGTATGAGATATGGCAGTGGAGATGTCATTTATTGTGGTTTGGATGCTCTGGTCACAGCATCCTCATACTTCTAACAAGTATTCTTTCTCTCTCTCTCTCTCTCTCTCTCTCTCAGCTCCCCCCACAGCCTCCTGTAAATCACAGCTTTTGCTACACTCCACTAGTGACACAGAACATGCTCGCACACTCCAACGACCGATTACATCAGGCGACTCACACACACACACACACACACACACACACACACAAATACAACACAAACACAGTGAAACCAAACTACTGATTTAAAGTAGAGAAAGCATCAAGTCTCTCTTTCTCTGTCTGTCTGTCTCTTTAAATGGTTCTCACTCATTTTCTTCTGCCTCTTTCTTGGTTTCTGTTGCTCTCTGCCTGTATTTGCCATTCCTGTCTCTCTCACTCTCTTTCTCCTTTTCTTTTTTCCTCCGTGTCTGTTTCAATTTCTCCCTCTCTCTTTTCCTACTTTTTTGGGGTTTCTTTTCCCCTCTCTGCCTATCTCACTCTCTTTCGTCTGCTCTATTTTCCTTTTCTGTTTGTCTCACTTTCGTCTGCCTGTATTTGCCATTCCTGTCTCTCTCACTCTCTTTCTCCTTTTCTTTTTTCCTCCGTGTCTGTTTCAATTTCTCCCTCTCTCTTTTCCTACTTCTTTTCCCCTCTCTGCCTATCTCACTCTCTTTCGTCCGCTCTATTTTCCTTTTCTGTTTGTCTCACTTTCGTTTCCTCTCTGTCTCATACTATTTTTCCTTGCCCATTTTCTTCTCTGTTACTATCAATTTTCTTTTCCAACAGTCTCACTCTCATTTTCCCCTCTCTGCCTGTCTCGCTTTCTTTTGCCCTCTCTGTTGTCCTTTCCTGTCTGTCTCTCTTTCATTTCCTCCCTGTCAGTCTCAGTTTCTTTCTCCCTCTCTTTTCCTACTGTCTCACTCTCATTTCCCCTCCCTGTCTGTCTTACCTTCTTTCACCCTGTTGATTTTCTTTCCTTCCTGTCTCATGCTTGTTTCCTCCCTGTCCGTCTCATTCTTGTTTCCCTTCCCTCTCCCCCCTCAATTATTCTTTTCCAGTCTCACTCTCATATTCCCTTCTCTGCCTGTCTCGCTCTCTTTTGCCCTCTCTGTTGTCCTTTCCTGTCTGTCTCTCTTTCATTTCCTCCCTGTCAGTCTCAGTTTCTTTCTCCCTCTCTTTTCCTACTGTCTCACTCTCATTTCCCCTCCCTGTCTGTCTTACCTTCTTTCACCCTGTTGATTTTCTTTCCTTCCTGTCTCATGCTTGTTTCCTCCCTGTCCGTCTCATTCTTGTTTCCCTTCCCTCTCCCCCCTCAATTATTCTTTTCCAGTCTCACTCTCATATTCCCTTCTCTGCCTGTCTCGCTCTCTTTTGCCCTCTCTGTTGTCCTTTCCTGTCTGTCTCTCTTTCATTTCCTCCCTGTCAGTCTCAGTTTCTTTCTCCCTCTCTTTTCCTACTGTCTCACTCTCATTTTTCCTTTCTGCCTGTCTCACTCTCATCCTTCCCTGTCTGTCTTACTCTCACTTTCCCTCCTTGCCTGACTCACTTTTTTTCACTCTCTCTATTTTCCTTTTCTGTCTGTCTCACTGACGTTTTCTCCCTGTCTATCTCATTTTTGTTTACCTTCCTCCATATCAGATTGTCTAAATTTTTTCTTTTCCGACCGTCTCACTCTCATCTTTCCCTGTCTCACTCTCATTTCGCCTCTCTGTCTCTAACCTTCTTACTTGTCTTTCTTCGTCTCACTCTCATTTCCCCCGTCCCTCTGTCTTTCTCCCTCTCTCCTTACCTTGTCCCTTTCATCTCCCTCTCTACCTGTCTGTCTCATTCGCTCCCTCTCTCTTACACCCTCCCTGTGTATCCTCCTCCTTTTTTCCCCATCCCACTCTCATTTTCCCTCCCTCTTTACCTCCTTGTTTCTGTCTCTTCTTCCTGTCCTTTTTCCCTCTTTGATTGTCTCACTCTCATTTTCCCTACCTCTCTGTGTCTTTTGTTTTCTCCCCCGTCTATCTCCCACGCCTTCTCCCTTTCTCTTTCTTTCCCTGTCAGTCTCCCTCTTTAGCTCCTTGTCTTTCTCCCTCTCTGCCTGTCTCACTTCTCGTTCTCTCCCTCTCTCTTTTTCACCCCTGTCTCTCTGGCTCTGCCGCCCACACTGGGCTCATCATTGATGCGTTTAGCAGCACCGCTGAGCAAGAGACGCAGGCCATCGATTGGCTGCATAATCAACATGGATTTTTGCCCAAAGTGGTGAAAAATATGCCATGGCTATAGCCAAGCAATTTCTCCAGGCTTCTCCAGCCAGGAAGGAAAAAGACCCCGGCAGCTCTATAATTGATATGGAGATCAATTTTCCTGCTTTGGACTGTACAGTCTTTCACTGACCAGCCCAGTCAACCATGCGGCTTGTGGCTTCTGTCGTGATGGAAGGCAGATGAAATGGTGGGAAGAGGATGAGGAGAGACAGAGGATGAGGAGGGGGGGGCTGTGCCCTAGTGACATTGTGGCTGATCCCTATATATGCTGCTGTGTTTATGCTCCAGAGGTTTGGATGGCGAGGGACCAGTTTTCATTAGTGTATGCCAACCATCCGTCCTGTGAACGGCATATGCTGGCAACACTCTTAGTTTGTCCCTGGTGTTCATACCTCTCTCTTTTTCCTTCTCTTCCCCTCTCTTTCTCCTTAATAACTTCACCATCTGTCTCTGAGACTGCAGAAGTCATTCAGGTCCAGTTTCAGGAGAAACAAGCCTTGTCCTGACTGTCTGCGTCTTCCCCATTAAGACCAGAGGCCCTCCGCTACAAGCCAGACATGGTGCATTGACTGCCATATTGGCTCAAGTCATGGCCACTCCACCTGGAGCCATTTTGGCTCCGGTTACTGTAGTCAGACCAGAACATCCAAACATAAGCACTCAAATCCAAAGGTCTGAGATATTACTACACAGTGCTTTGCACTGATTGGCAGAGGGCTTCCTCAAGGGCCAGTGACATAAGGTGATTGGAGGTGGAGAGCCATCTTGGCTCCGGTCTCAGTGGTTAAACATGCAACCATTTTGGAACACGTTTTGGAAACAAGCGATGCTTATTCAGATTTCAATGCTGAACAGTACAAAACTAACAGATTCCCAATATGTGTGTGTTTGTTAACAGTAGACTCGTTTCAAATAGAATAGACAGACTGAGGTTTCCTAGAAGGAAGAGAAGAGAAAGAAACTAGTTTAGGGATGGTGAGGGAGAGAAATTTTGAGAAAAAGAGAGGTCACTTATCTTCTAAGCAGATCACCTCCCTGGACCGTGAGTGAAAAGTGTTGTTGCCATGGTGTCGCTGGTTGCACGTTTCCGCGGACACTGTGTAATCATCAGCGATATGCCAACACCTCCACCTTCCCTTCCCCTTGCATCTCTTTTCCTCTTTCTCCCTCTTTTCTTCTCTATAGCTACCATATTCCCCTCTGGTGACCGTGATTTCACCAAGTATCAACAAAAGATGTTGATCTAGGAACATGTCTTACTTGGCAAAATCATGGCAACCATTCCCCTCTATCCCTATTTACCTTCTTTCCTATATAAACAACATGAAATCAAAACAGACTCACTTTACCTTCTTAATAAATATGACCCTGGACCACAAAAGTAGTCGTATCTATTGTCATCACAGATTCAATCAGGTTTTGGTCTTGTGTTGACATACTCAAGTTCTAACGTCAAGGGCTTTTCTGAGAGCTGATGCCATAAATGAAGATTTGTACCTTTAGCCCAATGTCTTTCCAACCTTAAATTGCTGTAGCTAGCATAACATTAGCATTTAGCAATTTTTCTCAGATCTGTAATCTCAGCCATAGATGTTCACTGACCGTCGGCTTTTATATCACTTGAAAAAAAAGCAAGATATTGTATCCCCAAGTTCCAGTTGTCTGGTTGTATGCAATTTTCAAGTTGGAGTATACAGGTTTGTCATGTTTAGGAACAGGGTTTACACAATAAGTACTTTTTAGGCGAATTAATCATTTGCTAGGTTTTTGGCATCAAGTATTTAAAGTTTTGTTTTAGACAAAAAAATTTGTATCAAGTGAACTAGAGCAGAATTATATATCTGCCTGTGTGAAATTATCATGAGATCGGAAGAGTTGGAGCGGTGGTCTCCATTTCCCCTCGTCGTCATCTTCCTCCTCTTCCTCTTCCTCCTCCTTCCGTGTCCCTCTATTTCAGGGTTCACATTTTTCCAGAAAAGTATAGTTGCTGTACTTTTGTTAGGCTGCTTGTGAGAAAACTATATTTTGTATGGTTGTATGGCTTGTTCCTTTATATATCATTCGATTCACATTAAATTCAGTCTCAGTACTGGATTCAATGGGAATGCTTTTGCAAGGAAGTGATTTAAGTTTGAGGTTCAGTCCAATTGAGAATTTTCATGATACATTTTTTTCTCATTGATTCTGAAAAAAACAACAACAACTGAGAGCTGAATCAGATAATCAGAAATATAATGAGTGTAATTTTATTGTAATTTATATACCATTATATTTTTTTAATATTTTGAAATGGCTTTTATTTTTATATTCTTAGCTTTAACTTTAATTAAATTTAGATTGAAGTAATTAAAATTAATTAATTAAAAATATTTTAGGTTTTTGTCATTTTCGTACGTGCCTTGGATGGTTTTATTAAATTTTTTTTTTCAAATATTAAATTCAGTTTTATTTTTTTTATTTCAGTTTTTGTATTAGAAATATTAGTACTTCAACTTCAACTTTTGAAGGGGAAGTCGTGGCCTAATGGTTAGAGTTGGACTCGTAACCCAAAGGTTGCGGGTTCGAGTCTCGTACTGGCAGGGATTGTAGGTGGGGGGAGTGAATGTACAGCGCTCTCTCCCACCTTCAATACCACGACTGAGGTGCCCTTGAGCAAGGCACCGAACCTCCACTGAGAAAAAATTCTGGCCTCACAGAACACAAAACAGACACAATCACAGCCAATCAGAAGATAATTAAATGTTTGGCATGCAGTTTTTTAGACCAATGAGACTTCGCAGAGGGTGGGGCTAATCCCAACCACACAGAAACCAAATTACTGATAAAATGTACTTGTCCCAGTTGTGGTTGTTTAGGACAAAATCTCAGTTTTCCATCAAAGAAATGAAATTTTTAACATTTATTAGTTCAAAACCAACCATTAGTTAAACCAACGGAACTGAATTCACACCACTATTAATGTGAACACAAATGAAGTGAGGATAGGCTTTTCGGCAATGTTGCCGCAGCACTATGTGTGTGTTTTGCAGAAGGTCCCAAATCAGCACACACACATGCTCACACCCTCTGATTAGTCACAGCAGCAGGGAAGCGACACTGCCAGCCGTAATATTATTTATTTATCTATTTCCATAATAATTTTGCTGCTCTGCTGGGGGAGTCTTCCTCTGGTATTTGAGAAAGCATCACTGTTCCGCTCCTCAGTGCACAAAGAAATACCGCACATTCGATACGCTTTGGATGTTAGAAATTTGATTCTGAGAGAGCGAAAGATGGGGGAGGTGTGTGTGGTGTGTGGAGGGGGGGTAGATAGGTGGAGTGAACGAAAGAGAGAAAGAGAGTAAAAAAGATAAAAATGTAAATTTACATCTTTAAGTCTGTCGATCTTGGTTACGTGTGTGGCAGGGGTTGAGGATGGGGTGAGACGCTGTGTCTCTCTCTTTCTCTCTCTCTCTCTGTGTGTGTGTGTGTGTGTGTGTCTTTCTCTCCCTTTGCGGTGCTCTGATGACAGAGGTGACTCATCAGGGGGCACGCTGCTCACATCTACAGACAGAGAGAAAGAAGAAAGAAGGGATGGGGAGGGGAGAGAGAGAGAGAGAAATATGGGGATGATATAGAGAGAAGGCGAAAGAGTGATGAATTCAGAGCAGTCTTGCTTGACTGCTAGCAATTATTGGCCCATGGAAGCTTCGGGAAAGATGCTAATGACACTTCTCCCGTGAATGAGAGTGTGTGTGTTCACGTCTCGGTCGTGATTGCAACCCAACCCCCTCGATTTTAAACACTTCGCTCCTGTAAACACACTTCAGGGAGCTGCTCAGTTGTATATAGAATGAATATAAGAAATCTGTACATCACAAATACAGTGCATTCATTTACTTTTTATGGATTTTGATAGATGTATTCAAAGTGCACATTTTAGCAGTTCATGCATTCTGGGAATCGAACCCTTGAACTTGGCGTTTCTATAACACCATGCGCTACTGTTTTAGCTACAGAAACACAACCATTTGTCAGACTATGGCTCTGTCTAAAACCTAGTGAGAAGTACATACATTTTAAGGCACCAGAGATATATGTCCAACACACACCATAATGAATTGCAACCAGCTTTGTACAAAATTACATCCAAGATGGAATAAGTGAGAGAAAACTATCAGTCTAAATTCAAAAAAGGTTAGAAAATTGGTTATTTTACCCAGTATTTGTGTGTATGCTTAAGCTTTACAATATTAATGTGTGGTCATATTAGAGAAACCTTGTGGACAAAAAAAAGGTCCATTGTCAATAATGTAGTGATGCATGAAGCCCTGCTCACACAGAAGTCACCTTCAAACCAAGCAGTCAACGTCACCAATTAACATCACCAACTTGAACACGAGCAAAATCACGTGAACTTCCCAATCTCACAGATTCCTATAGAAATGACTGGATTTTGGAACAACAAACTCAAAAGTTACTTCCTGTGCATTTTGCATAAGGAGCGCTATGTGTATGATGTAATTTGATTTAATTTATGATGCCTTTGTTAGCAGTAGACAGCAATGCAGCTAACTAGGTTTTGGACCAGAGCCTGTATATGCCCATCTTTAAAAGAATAGTTCAGCCAAAAATTACTGTTCATTTCTGTTATCATTAACTCACTCTCATACTGTTACAAACCCATTTGACTTTATTACGTCCATGGAACACAAAACAAGATGTTGTTTTCATGGTTCTGGAATGCTATGGTGACCAGTCAACATAAAAGTAGTTAATATGACTCCTGCATTATATTCCAAGCGCTAGTTTTACTAAACAGAGCAAATTAGCGTGAGATCACAATACAATAAAAGTGCAGATGGGAGTGGAGAACACATGCATCCAGCTCATTTCCATAATGGTCAACCTACCAAAAGCAGCGCATATTAGCAACTTATTAGCAACAGATTAACAAAATGGATTAAGACATGCTTTTTTGGAGTGTTAAATAATGGCACAAACACCAGTAAATTGACTAGTGCAAACCTTCGTAAATCACGTTGCATGATTCATTTAAATACTCTCCTCCCATAAAGTTTCTGTCTGAAAGGGAAACTCCTACAAATGCATATGCAAATGCATATTTGAGTCAGCCTCAAAAATAACACTGCCTTTTCATTGCTAATTTTTCACTGGGTGTCTTAGGTAAATCCTGACCGTATTTCATAATGCCAAATAAGGGTTAGTAAATCTTGCCCCAAATTTTCTAAATCCACACTTGTGTGGTGAAACATGCTTTGTGAAACAGACCATTATTTGGCATTATTCACTGAAAATGCAGTTGCTCTCAATGTAGAAGATTTTCAATGAATAACAATTTTGATCTGTTCTTCAAAGCTGTCGTTTGGCCTCAGAAGACTTGTGATACAGTGCATGAGTCATGTAGACTACATTTATGGTGCTTTTCTCATACAATCTTAAAAATAAAGGCTCTTTATTGGCATTGATGGCTCCATGTAGAACCTTTAACTTCCATGGAATCTTTCCATTGCACAAAAATTTCTTTGTAGTGGAAAAAGGTTCTTTAGATTATTAAAATGTTCTTCACACAAACAAAAAACGTTTCTTTTAAGAACTGCTCACTGAAAGGTTCTTTGGGGAACCCAAATTGGTTCTTTTATTATGGCCTCACTGTGAATTGGAACCTTTTTTGCAATACTTCTCCTTTTATGTTCCATGGACGAAAGACTCATACAGATTTAGACATTATGAAGGTGAGTAAATGATAACAGAATTATCTTTTTAAGGTGAACCATTTAAATCAGCTCTCCGTGACAGTCCAGCCATCGTCTTGATGAATATTCAGGCGGACAGTCAGGGAGAATGGATTTCTGAAACACTTCTCAATATATAAATACCTGTAGGACTTGTCTCCCATGGCAACAGTGGTATTATCTCCTGTGTATGTGTGTGTGTGTGTATTTGTGTGAAAAACGACTGGCTAGGCTATTATACTCCTGCAGTGTGAAGACCAGGTCTTTAGAACTGCCATTCACTAGAGTCTTATTTTTCAGCCCAACTGTACCTGCAACACCATAGTCGGCTTGCACTGAACACTTGCGTGTGCATGTGGGTGGGTATTTCTTGGTTACCCAGGTGAAAAAGACGTAGTATTACATGTATTAAAAATATACTTGAAATTCAAGTAGTATGTTTATAATACATTTGTATTCCCAACATGCTTATTTGAAGTGCAATAAAAATATATTGAATTGCATTTTAATATATTTCTAAAAAGTATACTAGAAGTACTTACTAAACACAAGCATACTTTTAGTGACTTTTTAGTGTATTTACAGAAAACATACTTATGTTACCCTTACTTAAAGTATATTTTATGTCTACTTTGTGTAAGAACATAACAAAATTATACACTTTTAGTGGGTTTTTAATGTACTTTATATTGCAGTAGGTTTACACATGGTTATATTTTAAATATATATGTATTTATAATTTTAATATTTGGAAAAGTACAATATTTTGAAAAACATTTTTAACATTTACAATGTACAAACGTTTTTTATAATGTATTAAAATGTACTTGAGTATGGTTGTAGTAATACAAATATACTATAAACACACTTGTATTTCAAGTGCAATTTTAATACATTTAATAGTATGTTTTTTGTTTTTCACCAAAGTATATATGCTGCTGTCCTTTTTTAGTGTACTTTATGAATATTTGTAATGTACACAACAATATATAATACATTAAAGTTTTCTAGATATCAAAGTGTGTACGTGTGTGTATATACTGAAAAAAGCAGCTTTATAATATACTAGTAGTGTAATGCTAATGCATTTCCAATGAGCTGAAATACAATTGAAATGTACTTGAAGTACATTAAAACGATGCTTCAAATATACTCTTAACTGTAGTTCATGAAGTATTAAAAGGACATTTTAAATGTATTTTAAGAAATACACTTAAATTGCACTAAATATACTTAAAGTGGTTCCATTTTAACACAATTTCAATATATTAAATATATTACAAATAGATTAAAATCCAACTTAAACATATCTTGAAATACACTTAATATACTTAAAGTTGTTTCAAACTAATACATTTAATATGCAGTTAGTATAGTATAATTTAAATATAGTAAGTATGTCTGAAAAAGCACAATTTAAATATATTTCTTTTTCACCTGGGTATGCCAAGCTGAAAACTATATTCTGCACATCAGATGGCGTGCGTGTGAGCAGTGTATATTAACCACCGTTTGGAAACATCTGTATTATGTCCGCGATTTACAAACACACCTTGCGGATTTATATTTAGCAGCTGTGTTTAGTGTGAATACTCACTGGCAGATTCACTATGAAATGGTGTTACAGTAGTATATGTGTGTGTGCTGTGATGCATGGCAGTAGTGCTTATGCTCAGTCTAGCACGTCGCACCAGCATCTGTGCAGCTCTACTGGTGACTGCTCCTCTGAGAGAGCACAGACAACACATACACAGTATCATTCTGATATGTACATGTACACAGCTTATCTACCACTTACTGGACAGCAAATAAACTCAAAATGTTAGGGTGTGCCATGGGTGTTTTCTCAGAGGAGATATGTACAACAGTCAGTACAACAATAGAACAAAGGAAATATTACGATATATGAGCTCAAAAAATGTCATTTTTCTAATGTAACACCAAACTGACACACTTGCGGATACATTTTTTAGAGGGAGGCAGCGTCTTATGCCTCCCTTGAGCTTTGTTGTGGAATAGTTTACTCAAAAATGAAAATTCTGTCATAAATTCAGACAAAATTCTCCCTCTTATCTTTCCAAACCCGTATGACTTTCTTTCTCCTGGGGAGCACAATAGAAGATATTCTGACAATGTCCATACAGTGAAATTCAATGTGGTCTAGTGTTGTTTTTGGACCCCACTGACTTTCATTGTAGGGACAAAAATATATTTTTCAAAATATATTTTTTTGTTCAACAGAAGAAAGTAAATCATATAAGTTTGGAACAATGTCTTAATCTGTGTGTCCAAGTATACATTATACATGCATACTAGAATATTTTAAGTATTAAATATGTGTCGCACATCACTACTGTGTACAACTCTGAGGCCAGCTGTAGTCTGATTAACATAAATACTGGATGAATCCATTCTACAATCACATTATCTAGATGTGTTAATCTGACTTTAGAAAAATTGGACATGCATGATTCTAGTTGGACTAAGGCATTTATATGACATTTTAAAAAGATTAATTGCTTTAGTCTGAGTGAAATCAAACTTTTACTGTGCATGTAAGCGCACTTATTGAGGCCCTAAAACTCGGCGTGAATATAAGTGGCGTAATGAAGAAATATGTTTCAGAAGTACACTGCATGCCATTGGGATGTGTATATGTTTAATTTAGATGGACATAAAGAATCATAATCGCACAGGAACTGTCTTCCCGTCCTCTAAAGACAAACAGCTTCAGGGTTTCAGCGAGAGAGAGAGAGAGAGAGAGAGAGAGAAAAAGAGAGAGATAAAAGGTCACTGAATGGCATTTCAGCACAGGGCTCAGCTAGCATTAGCACCTTAAGGCTCTCTGTTTTATCTGATGGAGATTAGTGTTGTGTGTGTGGCGTCCTTTTTCTTCAATCAGCATTTGTGATAATGCTGAGAAGAAATTGTGTGTGTCTGAGAGAGACAGGATGATAAAGAGAAAGAGAGAGATTCAGAATGTAGTAGTGTGTGCTGTAGTTGTATGTAGTTGGTGGAGGTGAGGAGAATGGTTCCAGCGTATTCAATGGCTGTTGAGGATTTTATTGTGTATTTGTGTGGTTTTTATATCTGTATGTGTAGATGTTTTGTCATTGGTTTTTGTTCTGAAAAAGAAGTGTGTAATTTTTGTGCCTGTAGTGTCAAAAAGAATGGGAAAAACTGTGATTGTTTTCAAATTGTTCTCCCAAACACTCCCTAGCTTTCTATTGGTCAGTTAAACAGATAGCCCCACCCTTAAACTCACACTGTTGGTTGAGCCAGTGTTGCTATGTTTGGCTTGTTGGGCTGCTCAAACAAACAGAGCAATGTTTTGATAACACTACAGAGCTACAGAGTTTACACTTTTCAGGGAAACAAAAGAAGATATTTTAAAGAATGTTGGTAACAGTTGATGGTAACCATTGACTTCCATAGTGTTTTTTTTCCATACTGTTGATGGATGGCTACCGTCAACTGTTTGTTTACCACCATTCTTCAAAATATCTTCTTTTGAGCTCAACAGAAGAAAGAAAGTCATACAGGTTTGGAACACAAAGAAGGTGAGTAAATGATGACAGATTTTTTGGCTGAACTATCCCTTCAAGCAGCAATGTGGTTTCATTTTGAGGTTTCAGATTTTACTGATATTGCAAATGCATTCCAAAACATTCTTCATTTCATCATAGTGTTGAAGGGCCAATGACTAGAAGGAATCCAGAACTCACACAGAATCTGCAGACTTTTTCCATGTTTTCTGCACTGATTGTGCACTGTAAAATGATTCTTACATTAAGTAAATAATTATATATATATATATATGTATATGTATATATATATATATGTATATGTATATATATATATATATG
>NW_015542366.1:318653-330792 GCF_001515605.1 Sinocyclocheilus anshuiensis | reverse complement strand
TGTATATATGTATGTGTGTGCGTGCGTGTGTGTGTGTGTGTGTGTGTATATATTTTTTTCCTTTTCCCCAAATTAGCCTACTTTGAAAAAGTGTTTCCTGAAATTACAATTTAGGAAATCTTAGGGTTACCTAATCTACATTATTAATCATGACACATTTTATATCATATAAACTTGACATTTAGAACTCAAAAAAGCCGTACAAACTTCTTGCCCTCATTTTTCTAAATTAAAAAAAAAACATTTTTTTCTGCAAGTTCTACAAACACCTAATTTATTTATTAATTTATTTATTTTTAGATTTAGATATGTTAAATTGAGCTGAGAGTACTGCACTAGGCCGGTTTCACACTGCAAGCATGAACGGCACGTGAGCAGTGCGTATTTTTTTCGGTGTGCATGTTAACAAATGTGACCCTGGACCACAAAACCAGTCTTAAGTGTCAATTTTTGGAGCTGCTGCTGTGACGCTGTACAAACGCTTCCAGTGTGAATACTCTGGCGAGTCTGCAGCTGCAGTGACAATGTTTTTACGCTGACGTGAAGCTCAAGATTGCGGTGTGAAACGGCTGTTATTGGTAACTGAAAACATTATAATATTAGCCAAATCTGCAGTGCTTTTGCAGAGTGGACCTGCCCGTGACTACATTTAGTAGATAATGAGACAAGTTTAGTTCAGCTTTACACCCTTCTCCTCTTTCTTTCCATGTTCATTAGTCTCTCTGTCCTAACATGCATGTTTGTGCGGATGCATGTGAATGTACACGCACACATGCACACGTTCTGTCACCACCCCCAACACACACACACTTTTTTGTGTTCCTTCCACTCACACAACAACACACGCACACATACACACTGTTCCGATGGCCCCCGAACACACACACACCTTGGGTAGATAAATAAAGGAAGACAAAGCATTTTTTGAGAGCAGCTCAGTGCAGTATGGCAGTGCAATCAATACCTCTTCCACAGTAGCTAAAAAGCCCTCAGTTGTCTCCTTCTCTATTGGAGAATCAGCAGCCGTCATCAAAGACCGCCGCTTGTTCATTCCCTCTCTCTCTCTCTCTCGCTCTTTTCAGCATTCCCCTCTCTTGATTTCTTCTGCTCACTCACTCTCACAAGAAAACGGAAAAGTAAATAATTTTTCCTCAGAAGTCATTTAAACTGCAGGCTGTCGTGCTGTCTGTTTCCCTCTATGGTAACACAGAGAATAGCCAAAGTTTAGCTCTCCCACAGAGACTAGTCTCTGCTCAGAAATACACTTGAGTTGTTCTTCAATATTCCATTCAATATTATTCAATATTTGAGTTGAAGTCACATAAAGTTCAATGAAAGACTTGCAGCTCTTTGTGCCCACTGATTTATAACAAAGTCCCATTAAGGCTAGTCAGCCATCTTGGTATGGCCATCAGGCAGCTGTTTTCTATGTAGGCATATAGTATAGTTCCAATCTACAAGATTATGTTTTAATAATATATTTCAAATCAGTAATAAAATCTGTCAACAACGGTACTGATACATTTATCACGCCAATGTTGTCAGATTTTAAAACATATTAAAAACACAGCTTTTCTGTGTTATTTAAGCTAAAGATACAGTATTAGCTTTTGTTTAGCATGTGTCTTCTTTAGCTCAAATCACACTAAAAAGCTGTATTTTTTCTGTCTAATCCAGTTAATTTGCATTAGTAAACAAACTTTCTATGAAAAATAATGGTCTCTTTTAATTTTAAAGCACACCTTATGTTAGTCGCCATCAGTGTTGGGTAAGTTACTTAAAAAAGTAATAGATTACAAATTACTGATTACAACTTAAAAATTGTAATTTGATTAAATGACTGATTACTGCATGTAAAAAGTAATCAGATTACTAATTACTTTACTTTCAAGTTACTTTGAAAACATATCAAACCTAAAAAAACAATACACTTCAAAGTGAAAATTGTAGTTCTTTCAGTAATTTAATATTGACTGAAAAATATTACAAAGGTATGAAAACAGCAACTTGACAAAGATTTAATCCATTTCTAAAACTTAACATTCTTAGTATAAACCTGCCTAACATTGAAAAATGTATCTTTAAATGTGCCTATACAGTGTTTTATATACAACATTGCTTGCTGAGTGTATGTATGCTGGCTGTGTTTAACTGTGTGAGCATTAAAGACAGAAAAAACCTTAATAAATTGAAATCGGTTCTGATAACATTTGAAAACAGTATTGATGAACAGTACAGTGCATATTTGAATGCTAAAAATGAATCTTGCTTCTTTGTTTACGGAGGTGATGTGGGCGTTTACAGGCTCGCGTGTCTCATGTGGATGATTACCGTATGAATACCGCGTGCTGCGCGGGGGCGTGATCACATTACAGATAATGAGCTCAGACGGGAAAGACTGGACCTCGCGTTGGTTTCATACGGATTACTTCATCAGAGAACATTTGTTTTAGATAAGACTTACTTCATTTAACCGTAGACACTTCAAGCTTTCCATAGATATATCTCTTATGTCTGTATGTGAAGTATTCGCTGGGTTTTGGTTCATGTTATTGACACGTTTCAAAAAGAAGTTCGCAGAGACTGAGATGGCTGAAAGCGCACCCGGTTTGTTTTCTTTATTTTACAAAAGCACGATCTTTTGTTGATATTGTGAGTGTACACAAAAAGTAGACCCTTCACAGCAAAATTGGCAGTTTGAACGACTCTTAAAGGAATAATTCACCCAAAAATTCAAATTCTGTAATCGGCAAGCAAGCATATTTAAGCTTCTGTTTACCATATCTGATGAGCTTTGAGTGTTTATCAATAATTATATATGAAAAATAGTGCACAAAATTACATCTGTTTTTAATAGAGAGTGATTGTGTCTCTTCAGAAGACTTGGATTAAACTGCTCGATTCATATGGATTTTTTAAATGAACTTTTGTTTTAAGTATCAAAGTTTAGTGTACTTTCAAAAGGAGGGACAGAAATCGTCCAGGTTTCATTCAACATACATTCATTTGTGTTGAATATGAACAAAAGTCGTCTGGATTTGGAAAGACACGAGAATCAGTAAATGATGATAGAATTTTCTTTTCTGGGTGAACTGTCCCTTTAAATATGCATACAAAATTGTGCATACAGATGTCCGAACACTGACCCGTATGTGTGGGTTAGGCATTTTCTTCCTCGCATACGGTAATCGGTAAAATCACACTCAGCAGTTAATCATGCAAACATCATTAATAGAGACGGATTTTCTTGTGAGGTATTGATCTGTGCCGTCTGGATAATGAAAAACAGCAAGTGTGTGCTGATCATGCTAATCTGGGCAGTAGACCACGACCCATAATCTGCCCTAGATTAAAGGCCAGTCAATCTGCTGGAGTCAATGCTGAGAGGTCACCAGTCACTGAGGAGTGTGTGTGTGTGTGTGTGTGTGTGTGTGTGTGTGTGTGTGTGTGTGTGTAAAATACTTAAAGGGATAGTTCACATCAAAAATGATAATTCTGTCATCCTTTACTCACTCGTTCAAAAACTGTATGATTTTCTTCCATTGGAGCAGTGACTATTAAACTCAAAAAGGACAAATATATGATCCTCACAAATGACAGCTTTATGTGAGGAACACAGCAAAAATAAAATTATTCACTAAAAATCTTATTCTTTGACATAGCTCTCATAAGTCATGTGCATTTCTGCATGCTTAAACTTACTGCATCACGATCAGTCACTTGACACGCAAGAACCAATGGCATTATGACACCAACCATCATTAAAGTCATTATGGAACAAACTGCAAAATGCAACATTCATTGTTTAGATGAGCAGGTTGAATGTTCTGATAATATTCTCCTTTTTTGTTCCACAGAAGATAGAACATCATGATGGTTTTGAAATGACATGAGTAAATGATGATAAAATGTTCATTTTTTGGGGTGAACTGTCCTTTTTGAAGTAATTATAGGAATTATATAAATATGTATGTGAAAACTGATATCTTGTACCACATAAAGTTTGTATGTAATTTTTTTTATAGTATGTAAAAAATGTACAGTTGAATACAATAAATACAGTAGTATTCTGACATATTTCTGACATTTAAAATAACTATTTTCTATTCGAATATATTTTAAAATGCAATTTATTCCTGTGATCGGAAAACTGAATTTTCTGCAGCCATTACTTCAGTCTTCAGTGCCACAGGATTCTTCAGAAATCAATATAATAGGCTCATCAAGAAACTATTATTATTATCAATGTTGAAAACAGTTGTGCTGCTTCATATGTTTGTGGAAACTGTGGTATTTTTTCAGGATTCATTGATGATGTTTTTTGAAATGACATGAAAAAATGAGAACACAGTGTTCATTTCTGGGATGAACTATCCCTTTTCAGATATTATAGGCATCTGAATGTGTTAGTTAAGTCTGACATCTTGTAAGTTTTATGAAGAAAAAAAAACGATGTTAAAGAGTTGAGAGGGGGAAAATGATGTTTTAAATGAAAACAGTGATTCGTTCCGGCATGATCCACTTAGTGATTCTGTCTGCAAAATTGAACATTTTCCATTTTATAAAGCTTTCATAAATTATACGTATATGAATCCTCATTCAACGTTAGTGAAATTACTTTTGGTTTGCACGCGTGGCTGCCTACAAGTGCATCTGTGGTGTTCACGCATAAAAACTCCACATTTTCATGACTCAAAATTATAACACCCAGTCAGTTCAAAGGTTGATGTTTTTTGAAATGACATGAAAAAATGAGAACACAGTGTTCATTTCTGGGATGAACTATCCCTTTTCAGATATTATAGGCATCTGAATGTGTTAGTTAAGTCTGACATCTTGTAAGTTTTATGAAAAAAAAAAACGATGTTAAAGAGTTGAGAGGGGGAAAATGATGTTTTAAATGAAAACAGTGATTCGTTCAGGCATGATCCACTTAGTGATTCTGTCTCTGGGATGAACTATCCCTTTTCAGATATTATAGGCATCTGAATGTGTTAGTTAAGTCTGACATCTTGTAAGTTTTATGAAGAAAAAAAAACGATGTTAAAGAGTTGAGAGGGGGAAAATGATGTTTTAAATGAAAACAGTGATTCGTTCCTGCATGATCCACTTAGTGATTCTGTCTGCAAAATTGAACATTTTCCATTTTATAAAGCTTTCATAAATTATACGTATATGAATCCTCATTCAACGTTAGTGAAATTACTTTTGGTTTGCACGCGTGGCTGCCTACAAGTGCATCTGTGGTGTTCACGCATAAAAACTCCACATTTTCATGACTCAAAATTATAACACCCAGTCAGTTCAAAGGTGTCATATTTGCATTGCATGAGGCGCCCGTCCCCACCACTGTCCCTGAGGACTCAAACGGCTGCGTCCAAACCAGACAGAGACTGCTTCGTGTCCACTGGCCAATCGGATGCCCCGGTGGAAAGCATCACCATGACAACGATGGCTGCCCATCCCAGATGGGCTCCATGTTGCAGACACAAAAAGAAGGAGAGGAGAAAAGAAGACAAGAAAAGGGAAGGGAAGGGAAAGGAAAGGGGGGGGGGAGCTACTGACTTTTGTTTGTTTGTTTAATCAGACAAATTGCATGAAAACACTGAAACATAGAAAGTGTGTGCGACAGAGTCAAAGAGTCAGATAATGAGAAAGATGGAGAACTTGTGCTTTTTTGCTTTTCTGTATTTAGTACAAATTAGTGTGTTTGCATTGATTAACTTGCCTGTTTGCATGAGGAAATTTAAGATCATTTAGGAGAATTGTTCAAAATAAAAACCTTTAGATTGTATTTTCCAAGAGCAACTACAGCAGCATTATATTTTGTTGGCACATCAAATAAATGTATTCTCTTTTTATTCTTACAAAACATTTACACTACCATTCAAAAGTTTGCCGATAGTGTTTTTGAAAGAAGCTTGCCAAGGTACAATTTATTTGATAAAATGCAGTAAAAATGTGAAATATTATTACAATTTAAAATAGCTGTTTCTATTTGAATATATTTTAAAAAGTTATTTATTCCTGTGATATTAAAGCTGAATTTTCAGCATCATTACGCCAGTCTTCAGTGTCACACAATCCTTCAGAAATCATTCTAATATGCTGGATTTGGTGCTGAAGAAACATTTATTATTATTGTCAATGTTGAAAACAGTTGTGCTACCTATCACAATACATATTTTTCAGGATCTTTAATGAATAGAAAGTTTAAAAGAACAGAATTTATCTGTAATAGAAAACTTTGTTTAGTGTCTTTAATGTCACTTTTGGTCAATTTAATGCATCTTTTTCAGAATAAAAGTATTCTTTTACTTTAACAAAAAGGGAGCTGTACCAGAATTACTTGTATTTATCAGCATGCAGGACTTGTAGCTTTTAGGCCAGCAAACCTTCAGCTGCAATAAAGAACAGAATCTGACTCTAGAAACTGAGACCTTTACAAACGTATCAATTCCTGTGGCTGTGCATGTACAAAAAGCATTAAAATCAGTCCAGGAGATTGTGAGAGTAAGAAATTAACATACTATTCATCAAATCCAGTGGCTGACTCTTATTAGCTACGAATCTCGTTAACGGTTACTCTCTAATGGTGTGTGCACAATATGGCATATTCTGGTGCTGTTGTGCAGGTAGGAAACCTGGCTGATGTAATGGGCTGAAACACACAGACAGACGGAATAAAACACAGCTCAAGCTTCAGCACAGAATCAGCTTCATTTACCTCAAACCAGCTCTCGCTCTCGCTCTCTCGCTTTCTCTGTCCGCCTTAATCTCAGAGGCAGTGATGTGCTGTCTATTACAGACATTCAGTGCCTGGTTAGTATTCTGAGAACAATATCAGCATTCACATTGAAGTGTGTATGTGTGTGTCACAATCCACAGTCACTAGTTCATTCACTATCCCCAGTCACCAGCCCAGTCCACTGGGAACTACATTTCCCAACATCCCTTCTGGTCAACACCTGCACTCAGTCAGCCATCATCACACCTGCCATAGATGATCTCATCAAGCCCTGTATAATAGCAGTTACTTCACTAAGCCTCCACCACACTCACTAGCACCAGCACTGAACTGTTTATGCTCAAGCAAAATGATAGCTATCGTCATTGAATTATATACTTGCCTGTTTACCACGCTGCATCTCTGAATTACCTGTGAATACAGACTTTGTTGTTTACGTTACTGCTGAGTCTGCTTCTTCTATACCTGTGACTGTGTTTGTGAGAGAGAGATTTAAGAAAGCAATGCAACGCTCATGGTGCAAGATGCAACAGCTAAAGACTTCGTTTTCAATTCTCTCATGAAGCAATGAAGTACTCTTAGTATTGCAAATGACAACTGAATTGGTTATTGTATTATGACTACTTATGTGTTGACTAAAAATAAGAACTATATTTTTTTATTGTGAGTTTGGGGTTAAGGTTTTTTTTTTTTTTTCCTCAAGGATGCAAAGATGCATTAAATTGATCAAAAGTGACAGTAAAATGTTCTATTCATCAAAAGCCCTATTTGGACGGTAACGGTTTCTCATGTGGATGTCTGTAAAAATAAATTTACATGACACCTCAGTGATAAAACTCATGGATTCGGATAGCGATTTATTCACCACGGAGATGCGAGTTCTGTGATCCTACAAACCAGGAACGCTCCGCTCACATGGTCATTTGCATGATTGTCTGCTGTAAAATAAAATAAAAAGTCATATGCTTTGAACAATCAGTGCAAATTCATATTTAATATCTTATTTATTATTTGATTAAGTCTCCTGTTTAAAAATAGGAAAATAGATGCGCTATAGTTGAAATGGTTTTCTGTCTCGTATTTTATCTTAAAATGACGGATGTCATTAAAAATGTGGAGATTAGCTGAAATAAGTTACTGCAACCGCTTATTTACATAAGGTAAACAAAAATTGTAGATTTAAGAAAGCAGGAATGATGGAGAGAGAGAGACCCCGTCTACTCTGAAAGCGAACAACACAACTAGACACCGATTTGCAGCGACAAAGCATCTAGAAGTCGTTCAATTGCAGTGAAGGTTGGTGATTTGAGATGACAAAAGCAGCAGCAACCACTGGCGAAGCGAGCAGAGGTCAATTTTATGATGATACACGGTGACTATTCAACTTGAATATAGCGCTTTTCACAATGTTTTTTTTTTTTAAAAAGCAGATTTATAATGAATAATATCATATAAATCCCTAGTGAGGCAAAGAAAAAATGCCTAAGACATGAGTAGATGAAATTGAGAAGAAGCCCACATCCTCAGGCTGGTACATATTTAAACATTTACACAAGGCTTGCATGCATGCATGCATGCATGTTAATCTGAGCAGATGAGAATCCATCTACATGGTATTAGTCATATAGATTAATTCGTTGTTTAGTTAAATATGATTCTAATGACTTCTAATGAGTATGCAGACAGTGTAGCTCATGTGATCTGCCTCATGAGCTTCAGGGCTGTTCACGCAGGACATTTCTTGTGTTCAAAAACAGCTTGATTGAGTGCAATAGAATGTAATGGTTAATGCAGGAGTCTCAAGACACATCTCTCGAACTCTGTCACACAAATGCAACGCTCATGGTGCAAGATGCAACAGCTAAAGACTTCGTTTTCAATTCTCTCATGAAGCAATGAAGTACTCTTAGTATTGCAAATGACAACTGAATTGGTTATTGTATTATGACTACTTATGTGTTGACTAAAAATAAGAACTATATTTTTTTAATGCTTGGAACAATCAGTGCAAATTCATATTTAATATCTTATTTATTATTTGATTAAGTCTCCTGTTTAAAAATAGGAAAATAGATGCGCTATAGTTGAAATGGTTTTCTGTCTCGTATTTTATCTTAAAATGACGGATGTCATTAAAAATGTGGAGATTAGCTGAAATAAGTTACTGCAACCGCTTATTTACATAAGGTAAACAAAAATTGTATTGCATAGCTTTTGCTGCCATAATGACCCATTTCAAATGTTTACATGTTTTTTTTTTTTTTAATTTACCACTGCCGGTGTTCGATTTAAATGGTGAATTTTGAATAAATTGCTTGTAAACTCAGAGATGTGGATTTGGATGGCAATTAAATTACCACATGACCTTGGTGTTTGGCAAAAAAACAGTAGGGGGTGGTGGGAGAAAAACACAGACGTTCTGTGTTCGGACGATAATAAAATCACAGACTAACCCCTGTAAATGTTGAAAATAGCTTACATACCTATGAGAAATAATTACAGTCCAATGGGCTAAAAAATCCTGGAACAAATGTATCATGGTTTCTGCAAAAATATTAAGCAGGAACTGTTTTCAAGATTGTTAAGAAATGTTTTTAGAATGATTTCTGAAGACTAGAGTAATGACTGCTGAAAATTCAGTTTTGCCATGACAGGAGTAAATTACATTTTAAAATATAGTAAACAGTTATTTTAAATTGTAGTATTTCGCAGTATTACTGATTCTACTGTATTCGAGCCATAGTGAGCATAAGAGACTTAAAAAAAAAAAAAAAAAACACTTTTGACCGGTAGTGTAAGTAATAAAAGGGATAATTCACCAAAAAATGGAAACTTGTTAATTTACTAACTTGTTACCCTCAGACCATCCAAGATTACTTATTTTTTATTTTATTTTTTAATAGAACAGCAGAGAAGATTTTTAGCAGAAACCATGGTCCTTGGTGATTCATAAAATGCAAGTCAGCTACTGGCACCTGAGAGCCAAAAAAAGCATGTACAGACAATAAAAAGGTACTTTAAAATGTGAAATTAAAACCGCCAGTAGGTGGCAGCAAGTCACTGTTAAGTGAGTCATAGCGATTGAACCTCATTTAAACGGTTGATTCATTTAGGAATGAAACACTACTGTCATGTTTTTCAGAGACGCAAAACAGTGCTATGGCTGTGTTTGGAGCCATTTTTGTTGGCGAAATAGAGCAAAAAATAGGCAATGTGGTGTGCATTTTATTATACTGAATCATGCAGTGAAAGAACACACTATAAATGAGCATTCAGTCTAGCTAGTGTTTAAGCACTCATAACTCCTCTTATAATCAATAAAGCTGTCCATACACGGTATGATAAATGAATATCTAACTTACGTACATACATCTGCAATTTGTTGCTTATGATGAGGGAATTCGCGAGTTTCAGTCTGAACAAAACTCTGGGGTTTCAGCGATGACTAGTTTGAACGCCTCTGATTGGCTACTGCATTCCTAAGCTCACCAGAATCGTGTGCGATTGGTTATAATGAGCAACGCTGTAAAAACGCGTAAAAATAAAATATGTAACATAAGCAGGTCTAAATTTAATACAGCAATCGCAATTTGATTTTAAGTGTTAAAGTTTTATTGAAAAACCAGGGGACCCCCCAAGTATATTTTTTGGGTGTTATGGGCCCCCTCTCAATTCGAACACTGGATAAAACTAATACCCTTGGCTCCTATTGAGGTCTATATATTGAGGTGTTATGAAGTGAAACGACTGGTCTGTGCAAGTTCACCAAATCGGACTCAGTTCAGACTGCTCTTAAATATTTTTTATAATAATAATAATTTAATATAATAATTATTTAACAATGTATGATTAATGTATCAATTTACTAAAATCATGCTTATAATTTAGCGGAACTGCTGTTATACTGAAGGCATGCAGCTGATATAATCATAGTATGAACATTATAGCTGTTGTATGTTCGCATAACATAGACGCAGTGCAAGTGAGAGAGATGGCAATATTATTCAGCATATCAATTCTCTTCCATCTATTCAGAAAAAAAAAGATCCCCCTCTCTCTATTGATGCTTATCCAGCTAAATGAGCTCAAGAAAAACTGTTATCGCTCTTACACACACGGTCTTACTCTCCTCTATTCTAATAACCCCATTTTGAAAAAAGGAGGAGGAATTTATCCATCGCTCTGCTGTCGCGTGTGCGTTGGCTAATGTGTTAAGGGTGTTGCTGGGTATTAATTTTGATTACACCAAAACCTCCATCACTGGTGTTCCATATTTCCAGTCAGGTGTTTTTAATTATTGCTTCTAATAATAATAATCAAATGCCTGAACAATAAAATGAGAGAAAGGGTACATCGGTGTGTTTTGCAGTTCATCTCTGCAGTCATTAGTTCTGATTAAACCCGAAAACACACACAACATGCACATTTGTATTGAGCTGATGGTGTTTATCAGCTTTGTGTGTCAGAAATTGTAATGCCAGTGTGGTTTAATGCTTCATCCAAACACAAACACCTCCCCAGGAGAGAATCGATAGTGTTTGAGTGTGGGGTGTGATTGTATATTTATGAGTGCGTTTATAGGTAGTGTGTGTCTCTGGGGTGTGTGTCTGTGTGCATGCTCAGTGACGCTGTGTTCGTTTTAAGCATGTTTTTGCACGTTTGTGTACGTGTTTGTGTGTGTGTGTTTATGGAGCTGCTGTGCATGAATATAAATGGTGAGTGAGCCAGGAAGAATCTGAAGGAGGGGATGTGAGAACCTGTCTGCTGTTGTTCCCATAGCAACCCAGCCAGAGCAGGGCCAGGAGAGAGAGACTGGGGGAGAGAAAGAGAGATTAACAGAAAGAAAATGATTTCTCAAGCACACTATCTGCCTAACTTACACTGTTATATGAATTTTTATTAATAACGTGAAACGTTTAATCTGATTCTAAGAGGCGCCCCTTTGCAAACATTCTCAAATAGTGAGCAGGGTAGAGTTATTTATTATAGTACAGACTTTTCAGTGCAAAAATCTTGACTGGGTTCGAAAAAGAAGCACATTTTTTGTAAGCAGTTTTTTGGTCTAAAACAAATTATCTAAAATAAATAGCTTAGTTTACCTGCGTATGCTGTCTTTGATGTTTTAGCACCTGATTCATGAATGAAATTAGGAAAATCAACAGCGCAAACAGATAAAAAACGATAAATAAATTCAATACACATGGTGAAACATCAATGCAGATAATGGAAATCTGGATATGTTAAATATGTTTAATCTAAATATATTTTGTTAACTTTATAATATTATATATATATATATATATATATATATATATATATACAGTGTATGTATATATATATATATATATATATATATATATAGAGAGAGAGAGAGAGAGAGAGAGAGAGAGA
>NW_015542366.1:317414-318504 GCF_001515605.1 Sinocyclocheilus anshuiensis | reverse complement strand
AGTAAGTTATATATAAATATATAAACTATTTAAGTTACGTTAAAATAATTTACTTTGAAGCCATATTTCTTCTTTACACAGGATTTGGGGATATTATAGGCAGGAAAGGTTGCATCTTTTAGAATTGAAGCCTATACTGACAACAAATGCAATGTTCAGATTTCAGATGCAGCCCATATTTACTGAACTCCTGACTAGACTCCGATTCATTTGTCCAGTTTTACAGGGTCATTGGTTCTGCGTAGCTCCCACTGCGGGGATTGTGGCCATGCCGTGTACACACATGGTGACGCCATCTGATTTGATGACAGACTCGTGTGATCGCTGCTCACAGCTGCTGCTGATTTACCACAGAGGTGTGTTCATGCTGTCAGAGCGCACACACACACTGCAGGTAGAGTGAGAGATAGTATGTGTGTGTTTTCAGGTGATGATGAAGGATTACAGCCACACACACACACACACACACTATCCCTCCAGCTGTGCTACACGTTCACCCACACACATACGAACACACGAAAGCTCCTAAAAAGACACGTCACTGGAAACATGTCAGGTTTCCAGTGAAGAAAAGCTGCTTGGTATAAATAAAAATAAATCCAAGGCAAAACTGAATCTCAAATATTGTGCCTTTTTGTTAGTGTGCCGATGAGAGACAGCTTTCACCTTTCCATCAGTCTCACTTCATCACTGTCCAAAACTCAGAGGGCTTTTTGAACGCATAGAAATGGCTGTTTATGAATCAGAATTTAATTAAATCATTATTATTTAATGTGAAATTATCAGAAGATCCGGCTAATTCTAAACTGTAAACAATCTTTTAATCTTCATATGTCTGATTTGTTTGATATTATGCAGTATGCAGTATGCAGTAAATATGGGTGTAATTAAATTTAATATGTATTTTAAAATAAAATAAATTTACATATAAAATATGTAAAAAGCAGTATATTAATTCTAAATATATTAAGTTTATACACACACACACACACACACACACACACACACTATCCATGACCTTGCATAGGATGGGTTTGGAGAAAGTATGGACATGGATACACACACGCACACACACATATATATATATATA
>NW_015542366.1:298957-315800 GCF_001515605.1 Sinocyclocheilus anshuiensis | reverse complement strand
ACACAGAACACAGAGTATCATGTGCACACCTCCGCAAGACACTAACACACACACACACACACACACACACACACACAAAACAAACACGCACACAATTTATCAAACTCCTACATTACCCTCCTTCTGCACTCTCCATTCATCCTGCCAACTTGGCTGCTTTCCTCCCCTCTCTCTCGCTCTCTCTTTCCCTCCCCTCTCCTCTTACTTTTCTATCCTCCACCACTCCTTCCTTGTGCAACACCTTGTCAACAGTCTTCCTCTTTTGTGATCACTTACTCTCGCTGAGCACATCTGTACTTCATATGCTGAATGAGCTCTTATTCAGAAAGTGCTTTCTGCTGATACGGCCTGTTTATTATTTTTCATATGAGTGGAGAGATTGTTTGTAATATGATTGTTAACAAGTGGGTTCTGTTTTACAGCCTTGCTCTCTCTCGCTTTATCTCTGTCTTCCTCTGTTTGTCTGTCTTGAGTGTGTCTTTCATTTTCTTGTGCCCTGAAGTCGAGCGAATCGCACGAAAGCTGTCAAGAACGTGTCCGGGTCACATTTCATCCCACAATTCAACTTTAAAAATACAAGAAATTATAGTTTGTTCAAAAGGAAATAAGAGTTTTATTTGTATTGCATTGCAATGTTATTTTAATGATAATTAAGCACATGTCCCCCGATATTTTCACTACCTTAAAAAATTATAAGAAATTATATTTATTTATTTATTTTATTATTTATTTAAATATTTAATTATTTACACAGCATTATTTGTTATGTTACTTCTTGTACAGCCATTTTGCTTAGGAAAAAAATAAATAAAATGCTGTATTATGAGAATCACCATTAAGAATGATGGAAATTACTAAATAAATTCATTAGTAAAATTAAGTGCTTTTACAAATAAAATGAATAGACTCCTCTATTACAGTAATGAGAATTACCATTGATGATAACAGGAATTATTAAATAAATAAATAAATTAATTAATAAAATGAAGTGCTGTATTTTTTGAATAAAGATTACACATGAAATAAAATACTGTATGACTGTAATGAGAATCACCATTCAGAATAATGGAAATAGCTGAATAAATAAACGCCGAGTCGAATTAAATGCTGTATATTTTGATTAAAGATATGATTTCAATTAGATTAACATGGAATAACATGCATGACTGAATAGTTCACAAATAAAGAAGGAAATATAGAATGGAAGTGTCAATTCTAATTTCATGTTGACTTTAATTTTCATGCAAAAATAATCTTGATTTCATTTCCTATTTCCAAAACATATTTTCTTTCTTTTGATTTTGGGGTGAATTAAGACATGTGACTTAAGACATGTTTCTAAGAGGTTTTGTGAGATTCACCCAGCTGTGTGATCCTCTAGAAATTAGAAAGCATATTTGTGACCACCAGTCATCCTACAGCGCTGAGAGAAAGCCAAAAAATAGAGAGAGAGTCATAGACAGACAGAGAGAGCAGCTGCATACAGGGGGCCAGTATTAGGCTTCAGACCACTGGGCCTCAACACACTCACACACATTCACACATATGTTCTTCCCATATAAATACATGCTTGAGTAAACTGTGCAACACACATAAACACTGTTCCTCCTGACGCCTCCCTCATACTGTCTCTCTCCATATCCATTACTCACCACAGTCCCTGAAACTCCCCTCATCTCTCTTGATTTCGCTCTCATTCACAGCTCTCCCGGTTTTCCCATCCCCCATTTGCCCAGTGCTATTAGTGATAGATCGAAGATGTAGCCTGAAATGCAGCAAAAACATCTGACTTATTTTTTAAACTGTCTAAATTACGTATATAGACTTAAATCCCTTATTTCACACTAGTCAAAATTCAGATTTTCAATCAAAATAGACGCCTTTAGCTATTTTATGACAAACTACTATATTGATTTCAGATCATTATAATGGTTCTGCTTCAGTAAATTGAATGAGTTACTCCTTGAGCCCAAACTTTTCTGTCTGTGGAGAGAAGCGGTTTTTGATGGAGCTGGTGTACAGAAGCCAAACACTTAAAATTTAGTGTGTCAAGAAATTCATATCCTGTTGGGCAGCTTAATTGATTTCATGTGTGAGGCAAAACATGCACAAACATGGTGGATGGATTGTGGGTGACCAAGAGGGAGAACTGTGGGCCTGTGTTTTTTCACACGGGAATTAGATCGCAACTATCTTAAAATCTTACTAAAAACTTCCCACAAATCAGAAATGTTTTTAAGTTTATGCCACTGTCTTCCAGACACACAGAAAAGTGTTTATGAATTAGTATAGTTATAGCTGCAGTATATTTTCTAGTTTTCTAATTAAAAATGTAGTACATCCATTTATTTGTAAATAAACTTTTGTTTTTTAGTATTCCTGTATTTTGTGGTGTGGAAAAAAATATTTAAATATAAAAAACAATAGAAGACAAAAATCCTCGTTGTTTAGACTAAAACAGAGCCAAGCTTTCAGATGCAGTACTTATTGCTTGAGTATTGCTTACTTATTTCCTTGCTGAGTGCCTTTCTGCTGGTCTGAGATCTTCCTCATAGAACAGAGGCTGTATTGTCAGGACCTGTGACTCTTAAGACCACGAGAGGACAGGAATGAACGGATAGCGAGTAAGTGAGTGTCCTGTTTTTTCTCTCTTCCGCCAGCATCCATCTCCTGACTGAGATAAATGGGGTCCAGACACTTAGGAATTTGAGGAATTTTATCTGGTGCCAAAAATAATTAAGGGAATTTTTATTAGCGGTTTTAGAATATTAAAAAGAGACTATACTATATACTAGAGTTTGAGGTTAGTAATATATATATATATTTTTTCTTTTTACATTTTTGATGAGTCTTTTATGCTCACCAAGGCTTTGATCAAAAATACAGTAAAACAGTAATACTGTGAAATGTATTAATGTTGTAAATAATTGTTGCTCAAAAACATTTCTTATAATTAATTATTTATTATTATAGTACGGGGCTGTTGAATGTAGGGCTGGGCGGTATGGCGGTATATATCGTTACGTGAAATAAAGTGTCTATCGTTAGAGATTTTGCTATCGTGTATTCCGCGGTATGCAAACATATCTGCGTAACATATTGCTTAAATGTTATACACCTTTTGAGTGATAAGGAAACATGCATGAATGAGAAAATAAAGAGTGGGACGCACTTGGTAGAGTTATTAAGTGCAATAAGCAGTGAAAAAGTACTCAATCCGCTGCTCTCGCTGACTGACACACATACGAAGCACACACTCAGAAAGCGCCTCTCTCAGACAGCATGCGATCGCGAATTTGGGACGTATATTTTGTTTAATAAATTGCAATAAGCAGTGAAAAAGAACTCAATCCGCTGCTCTCGCTGACTGACACACATACGAAGCACACACTCAGAAAGCGCCTCTCTCAGACAGCATGCGATCGCGAATTTGGGACATATATTTTGTTTAATAAATTGCAATAAGCAGTGAAAAAGAACTCAATCCGCTGCTCTCGCTGACTGACACACATACAAAGCACACACTCAGAAAGCGCCTCTCTCAGACTGCATGCGATCGCGAATTTGGGACGTATATTATGTTTATTAAAGTGCAATAAGCAGTGAAAAAGAACTCAATGCGGTGCTCGCACTGACTGACACACAGCCGAAGCGCGCGCACTGAAAGCCCCTCTCTCGATAGCATGCAATCGCGAAAACAGATCTCTTTCATGTTTTATTGTGCTTGAATGGTCAAATACGCACACAGTAATGTCATAATGCCCGTCGTGTGGAGTATTCAAGTAAACACAGTCGGTTATATGTTAAATAAATGTAAAACAGTCGGGTGAAAACCAGATGCGTTTCAGTATATTGGATACGTGCAGTTGGTCTTAAAGGGACAGCAGCCTTATTTACCTGCTGCTGTCTGTTATTATCAATGTTAATCATGTTTGATTGATACAGTGAAGACTATGCGGTGTTTTATTTATACACTTTATTCAATTTCTGTAATATTTCTTACTTCATGTTAAATAAACCTAGCCTAATAATGGCATTTTTGAAGCAGATGAACTTACAGTTTCGCTATTAGTAGAAACGCTGCTGCCGAACACTGTTGAGAGATGCACAGACTCAGGTAATTCACACATGCTTAATTATCAATGGCTCAAGCCTCTGTTACTTGGTCTAAAATGACGTTTTGTAATTAGCAACGGAGGCATGAGATTAGATGCGTAAGAAATTAATCCTATTCACAAGAGTGTTTTAAGGACAAAAACCTGACGAATGTCTTGAAATACAACATCTGAACAATGTCTTGAAGTGTGGTGACCGTAGTATAATCGGAATAATTGACTCCAGTCTGTTGAATTATTCGAAAATAATGCACACCCAAGGTGGTGATGTGGCCACGACGAGAAGCCCGTTGTCAATTCTTCCTTACTTATTACTGCTTAAAATTTTTGTGTAAACTGTGATATATTTTTTCTGGATTTTTCATAAATAAAAAGTTCAAAAGCATTTATTTGAAACAAAACTGTTTTTTACATTGTGTTTATGGTTACTTTCGATTCATTTAATGCATCAGCTGAATAAAATTCTTTCTTATTTTTGCAAATGTGTGGTTCATTTGGTTGCAGATTTGTTTTTAGAAAAAATCTAAGTGTAAATATTAATCACATGATTTCCACACTCAAATTCACACATGGTTAGTGAATAAGATGTGTTCTACGAGTTCAGAGCTATTCAGTAGCCAACGCAGACGCTGACAGTGTTGTGGTCATATTTCAGTACGGACTCTAACGGTGACAGCACATTGATTCTCTAACTAACGAATGATGGATTGCAGTTACATGCAGGTCAACTGGTTCCTTATTAAAGCTCATGAGCTGTTGTTGTTATTGAAGGAAGTTGCTTAGTCACTGTTCAATAGTGTTTTGTGCAAAAAGTGACCAAGAATTTGGTTTAAAGTTACAGTCTCACACTTAAAAATTTAAGAATGTGCATGGAAATGGCAAGACTACCACTAAAGACATGGCATGAAATTTAACTAATCTTTGCATATATTAGTCCTCTTTACCTTAGGTAAGCATCCCATTTTGCTGTTTAATGAGAGTAAATGGCTTTCTTGATTAATGTGTAATGGATGGATGGTGCTAATTCTAGTCAGGGTGGTAAACGTTCATCAGTATAATGTTCTACGCAGTCGGGGCTTAATGCTGCCTTCAAGTCATGTCAGTTATCATATTTACAACATAAACCCCCATTAACAGCACCACAAAGACGAAATTACCAATGTGAGATTATCTTTGAGCCCAAGCTGGAGGTGTGAGAATTAGCAGAATCTAATTGGTATTGATCATAAGGGGTGAATGCTAATTGTACAGTTTAGTTTAAACGACTGTTTTAACATTGATGAAGAATATTAATCCGGTTTATTAGATGACAAGCTTTTGCAACCAAACTACATTTCCCATGATTCTCTGTGGCTGCACAACTATTAAATGCACAAAGCAGCACTTGCAGACCTAATAGTATCTTCTTTTCTTTACGTTGTTTCATTAGTGCTAAAAAAACATCCAATCATTGTCAGAAAATGTAAACGAGAGAAACAAATTTCATATTTACTCACTTGACGTCATTATTACGATTCCCTCAAACAGGAACTTCCCTGGAGGATTTGAAGGGAGCATAAAGTAAGTTTAGTGACATTTTCAAAATGGCTTCCTTCTCGTGAGCCATTGCGGCTCTGATTGACAGTGCTGTGTGCTGGTGGCTTGACTTATCGTTCATCACTGTGGGGGGAAAATGCAACTGCTGCTGTTACTGAGCCAGACAACACAGAGCATAGCGAAACACCCCTGAATTAATTGTAATGTCGCTCTTGAGCTTGATTGAGTGTTGGAGCGAACGCAAACACTTTTGTTTTGAACAGGTGGTCTTATTATGCACACGTGCATAAGAGAGCGCAAAGAAAAGATATAAAATCTGTTTAATCAGTCATAAGTGGGTAGGCCTATATATCAAAACGCTTCATTGCCAATGAGACAATTTTTTTAGTTAGCGTAAGGCTCATATTGTCTACTGAAGAGCCGAGGGCTTTCAAAAAACAAAAACGGTGTATGTTAGCCTCTTCCGCTTCAGGACCTGCTGGACTCTGGACGATGTACATTCAAAACACTCAGTGCATTCCAGTAAATATAGTGCTAGTAATGTAGTAAACACAATTCGCACCGAACGCGACGAGATGTAATTGTCTGTCCATGTAAACAAGCGCTAGACGGACGTCTTTGACCGTTGCACCGCACTTGCTTTTTTCAGTTAAGCATTTTTAAATGGCGCCATATAAAGTTAAAAGAAATTAAATTTAAATCCGCGTCTCGAAACCATTGTGTTCTTTTCAGTTTGGCTGCACTGCGTCTCCTGTTTTCAAGTGAACATAGGGTAATTACATGTTCCTAATGTCGCACTACACACACTCACATACAAATGGCCTATGCTGGTCAGTTTTTAAAGAAAATAATATTTTTATTACTCAGCAAGGATGCATTCAATTGATCAAAAGTGACAGAATAAGACATTTAAAAAATTAATTTCTACTTCAAATATTAAATGCTGTTCTTTTTTTCTAAAAACTTTCTATTCATCAAAGAATCTTGAACCAAATGTAGCCTATCATGGTTTCCACAAAATGATTACGCAACACAACTGTTTTCAACATTGATACTAATAAGAAATGTTACTTGAGCTGCAAATCAGCATATTAGAATTTCAGCTTTTCTCACAGGAATTAATTACATTTTAAAATACACTGAAATAGAAAACAGTTAAAACAGTTTCTTGTCATTTAAATTGAAATACTATTTCAAATTATTATTATTATTATTATTATTATAGTTCATTAATTTATTTATTTATTGCTGTATTTTGATCAAATAAATGCAGCCTTGAAGAGCATTGGAGACTTCTTTGAAAAACATTTTTAAAAATCTTACCGACCCCAAACTTTTGAACTGTAGTGTTTATCTAAGACAAGCGTATACTTCAATAATAAATGTAACATGGAAGTGTGTGCTACACTATACTAAATATAACATGGAATTGTACATTACTAAATACACCACCATATTTTAACATGATAGTATACATTACAGTAGTATATATAACAGACTACAAACTATTTAACCCAGAAATGTAAACTAAATTACTAACAAATTACTTATAATTGTACTCTACACTACTAAATGTAACGCTACTGTACAATGCAGTAGTAAAAATGGTATTATAATGTTAAAGTGTGTCTTAGCTATTGTATTTAGCACATACAGTTTGTACAGTATAAAAACCATTACGCCTATGGAATGTCCCCATAAAACATAGAAACACAACATGTGTGTATGTGTGTGTGTGTGTGTGTGTTTTCACCATGTATTCCTGTTGAATTGTTATGTGCAGCCAAAGACAAAACCATCTGTGACACACACACACACACACACACACACACAGCGGGTCTGCCCCTAGAAAAGAGTCAGTGAGCTGAACACACAATCAGGCTGTAGACTGGGTGAACAGCAGGGAGTGTGAGGACAGAGGGAGGGGAAAAGTCTACCGCTGCTTCCCTGAGAAGGACACTTCACTGGAATTAGCTTCAGATCAGATGGGAAAACCAGACTGAGAACAGTGGGGACAATACTGCTACAGGCGCTTATTCTTGTCTTTCACAACATGTGTGTAATGTGTGGCCCCACGTTGAAGCTGTTGCTCCATTCCAACACCTAGCAAGTTGACTCCAACATGAAAACATAGAAGGCAATCCCATAATGCTCTGGGATGAGCTCAGTAAAACAAGACTTTGTTGGAAATGTTGATTATAAATGCACGTAGAATTGGTTTTATTCAATGTACTGATGAAAATAGTTTCACCTTGTGAGAAATGGAGTGTGTTCTATGTATTTTATGCTGATTAGCTTAGCATCATGCTAACATCAAACACTACTGAAATCAAAAGTTTGTTAAATATCCAGTGCAGAGCATTTGTCAGCCTAGAGCATTTCAAATTGGTCATAAGCAGCTGCCAGTGAAGGCAATAGATAATGAGGCAGCTTGTTCGGTTTTGGTACAGAGCCTGTGTTTGTTTTTCCTGTTCATGGTTGTTGCAGCCATCTTTATTACACACATTCACACTAAATCACACAACTGTTGGCCCAGATCATTGCTGTTTTACCAGTTGTTTGACTCCTCCCCATCTACTTCTCTGTCTCACACACTTCTCACTAAGGGAGAGGAGAAAGTGGCAAGACAAAGAATGGCCAAGAGAGAGAGATAGAAAAAAGGAGAAAGAGAGGGAGAGAGGGGGAAAGTCGGTCAGACCCACTCCTCAGCAGAACAGGAATGCAGGGAGTCTGGTGAAGGAATGTGGAATGGGTCTCAAGGGGAGGGGTATAGTCTAGATGTAAACACTGTGTGTGTGTGTGTGTGTGTGTGTGTCGTTCTATGGGTTCGAGTGCATTATGAGGTTACATGCGTTATATGTATCCTGTATGCGTGTATTTTGAGAAAAGGGGGCTCTTTAGGTAGGCCAGCTGTAAGGAACGGCTCCTCGTCTCTGATGACAGCTTTGGGCCAATGAGGTGATTTTATCATGCATGGAAAAGTACCAGCCCCACTTAAACATTGCACTGATCCGAGACCAGCTTTCCAAACTCAATTCCACGACTCTTCCGAGATTTTCCAATCCTTTGCCCTTCCGTCTGATGCTTGTTACATTTACGGAATCTCATGCTATAGTATTTAGAAATAGGCTCATTGGAAAAAAAAATTGCCACTACCTAAATGTACGCAGAACTCCAAAAACGTACATATACATACAATTCACTGTAGCTGAAATGAATAGTTCTGGATTCTCTCGCAAAACCTTTGCATTCTCCCCAAAATCTTTGTGTTTGCTTACAAAAAATGTTGTTCACTCCCAAAACTTCTGTGTTCTCTGAAAACGTTGCATGTGCTTGCAAAAACACTGAAATAAAGACACTCAAAACAAAACACTATACTTTTCAGACAAATTATGATTACAGTTTATTGATTATAAAATAATTTGATTATCATTTAATAAAGACGTATTTTTGCAGGGCTCCTTGCACAATACTATGCATGATTCATAAAGTAATACATTTTCATGGTTGCCTAATATAATCAACTATGTATGGCTTTTCTGATGTAGTAAACTTGCTTGGTAGCTCACCTGGTACAGCACTGCAGTTGCAATGCGGAGTGATCGGGTATGCACAACTTGTAGAAACAAGTTAAAATGGCTTGGTTGCTTCAGTGAATGTGTGTTCTGTTAACATTATCGGTTAGGTTTAGTTAAGTGGTATGTTATTTTCAAATGCGATAGAGCATTAACCTTTTAGTGCCACTCACTGGACATTTCATTTCTGAACTGCCACAATATGTACAACAACAAACGGAATGAAATGTTGCCAGATTCATGTTCGTCCATTTCGGGATAAAACTGAAGATGCTTTTAACGCCACTCACTGGATATTCCACTCTGAAAGCGTGAAAAAATGTGCAAGAAGCAACATAATATAATTCTGAGGAAATATCACCACAGACATGTTTTTTTTTCCAACGAGCATGGGTTAGTATTTAGAAATGGATACAAAGCATAAAACATTATGAGCACAGTTTAATGTTAGCATGATATTTCAAACCTCTTATGGTCTGTCCGGATTATAAATTGGAAATCCGTTTAGTCACTCTGCTTTGTAGCACATACATTCTCATTTAAAGTGACTTTCGGTTACACTAATTGCCAGGACAGACCCTCTGGAACAACCTGGGGCGGAACATGGGGAAGTGTCGCGCTCCAGGGAAGAACGGTGACAGAATAGGGCTGAAATTATAGTACTTCTCAGTTCCTGGGTCAACACTGCTTGAGTTTGAGCCCACAACTTCTGTGTTCACAGCTCGGATCATTACCCATCACAATGTGCTGTGTGCTGTATTCTGAAATCAAATGATAGCTTTATGTGAGAAACAGACTGAAATGTAAGTTGTTATCTTCCCCAAAGTTATTTATTTCAAACCTAAAATGTTTCTGGTTGGTTCTTGCATGTTTCATGATGTATCAAAAAACAACTTAAGAACAAACATTATGGTCAGTTCATCAAATTAAGCTATAACGTATGGCTTCCAAATATTTTATAAAGTACAATTCATACATTTATGGTGCTTTTTTGTCCTTTCTAGAGATCAAAAGTGGAAATAGTTGTTCATTTTCATGTTTGTATAGTAAAGATCAGCTCAGGCATTCTGCAAAATATCTATTTTTTTGGTTCCACAGAAAGAAAATCATGCAGATTTGGCATAATTACACAGCTTTCCTTATCTGTATGAACTATTCCTTTCATGATGCAATGATTATATGAAAGCTATGATCTCATCCTGATAGAAAACTCTGTCTAGAATAAAATGAAATTAAGTCAATTTAATCAATTAACTTGATAAAGTGTTCCATACAGCCTTTAAATTCTAAACCGCTAATGTAATGCTGGTGGTCTACGCTGTTCATCTGCTGGTCTAGGGAGGTATAGAGCCTCAGGCAAGGTTGAGTCAAGGTGCTGAGCTTAATTCAAACGGAGAGAAAAACTATATGTGAAGGTTAGGGTGAAAGATTGAACTGTATACTATTACTTCTTTACTAGAACTAATGATCTTGATAAATAATGACACTCATTTGTGGTTTGTGGTCTTATTCGGTGCTAAGAGGGCATTTGTGGCAACACTAAGTAGTTGAAAAGAGGGCAAAGAACTCTGCGTATGTAAGAGAGAGATTGCCTTGCCTTTCTTGTAAGTGTGTGTGTGTGTGTGTGTGTGTGTGTGTGATATTTTTAGCTGGTTCCCTCCATGAGAGGGTGTGCTGCTGGAACACTTGTGTGTATGCTTGTGTGTTTCAGGAACAAGCTCTAGTGCTAACAGCAAAAACTTCCACAGCTCACGCATGTACACACAGAGAGTCTTTAGTTCTTTTTTTATTTGAGTATTTGTTCTAATAGTGGAATTGTGCACTTTGGGTCAACTTCTGTTGCTTTTAAATGTCCTTTATTAATACATTTCCACCTGACTGCTGGACCTGTGTAGCTAGATAATAAGAACCAAATTTACTCTGTTGTCTGGTCTAAAAATTAAAGACCATATGAAATTTACTTCATAACTGTGCCTTGTCTTATTTTGCAACATTCAACAAAAGCTTTTCTTGTAAGCTATTCTGCAACAAAAATCTTTTTCATGATAAAAAAAAACATTTATGAAAAAATTATTTCTATTGTATATTAGAAATTTATTAGAAAATTATAAATAATTTCCCACTGGATAAACTTATGAGCATCAGATCTCACATTCATCCTTGTATTGTATTGCATTTTATGTTTTGCTCCCCACAATAATAATAATAAAAAACATAATCGGAGCTTTGATCATAAAACTAAACATTTAAATCATCTTACTAAGACACTATTGGGAGATTGAGATTGCAAACTAATATTTATATGCATGTTATGTAAGTAGTTTGTTATACTGTTATAAAGATATCATTGATTTACTTTACAAGCTATTAGGATTTCACCTTACTTTTTGGACATGTAAATATATATATATTTATTTATTATTATTTTCCATTTTAATATTCTTAAATTGTTTCCCACTGAATATTCTGTCTCAATCATAAATAAATACATACAACAGAAGTTAAATGCTTTGCAAATTGCCATGTTGTTATTTTCACGTGAACATGCCTCTATTCTAACACTGAACGCCCAGATTTCAATCAATCAATTCCAGATCCAAGCCCACCCTACATTATTTCCCAATGAATGTTCAGATACAACACATTACAGACATTAAATGTCTTGCGGATGCCATTTCATGTTGTCTTTAAGTTACCCAGCTTTAAACTTGTCTATTAAGAGCAGTACCACTCAGGTCAGAATGAGAGGACAACCTCTATCAGCGCTGATGGAACAGCATGTTGTATCCACACAAAGCTTGTAGATATTAACCTTCAACCTCATTTTCCTTCCTCGTTTAGGATAGTTAATTACAAGGGCCTGGCCAAGCTCTCCCCATTGTGTGTGTGAAGAGCGTAGTAGACAGTTGACTCATCTGTAGGCACTAAACAAACACTAATTCACGGCCATGTAAGTGTGGCCCTTAAACGGGCAAAGACTGAGGTAATAACACTTCTGTTTACATCCGTAGAGGTCTGATGCTGTGAACTTTCATTCGCTTGCATGTCTCCCTGGCTACAGAGGCCCCGCCCCCACGGGGAGTTCCAGCCACACAGATGGCTCGCTGATGGTCTGTTTACATCTTATTTGCATACAGAAATTTCCACGTCTTGTCACTGTCACAACAGACGAGTGTGTCCAAGCTTCAAGTGCCAGGGATAACTGCAGGGGTGCTACTCCCCATCTCAAACGCACAAGACATACAGTTCACAGTTTTACCAAAAATGTGGTTCTGTCTGGTGTTAGTTATTGCTTTTTAACATATCTGGATCCAGAACTGTTAGAAAATGAGTAGGGAAAGGGATTGGTCTTATTCTTGGTGTTTAGTGGTATTTGTGCATTTGCATATAAGTGAACCAGGCTGTGCGTTAACAAGGTCAATATGGTTATGTATAGTGAAAAGGTTTTGTCGGAAGGTATTGATTTTTTAATTGCGTATCTTGCCTCAAAATAGCAGCCGAATGGCGCTCACTCTATAACAGCTGGCTGCAGACCCGGGAGAGAATAAACCTCATTGATATTCAAACCGCTCTTTATCAAGGGGACAGAGACCTGCAAGAGAGAGAGAGATGGGCGGAAGAGAAGAGAAAAGAGAAAGTCATGTTCACTATCTGCATTTGTGGAGCTGTTTTTTTAGAGAGTAATAGCATAGATTTTTTAAACAAATAATCATTTTCCCCCTGGTGTCATGTGAAAACATTAGATAAAACTTATTGCAACATTCATTTTTTTTTAAATCTTACATGACAATTTTCCCAATTAAACATTGCCTTTATGAATTTAGGTGTGGTCACATTTACCGTATTTTGGCAAATTTCGCAGGTGAATTTCAGTCATTTCAATAATAATCTACGATCCAGAATTTCTTTTGAGGGCAAAAGATTTCCCCACACAAATTTTGCAAATGTATTATTTACAATAAAAATATATATTTTTGCCCCCTCCAAATATTGCTAATTTGACTTCACCTTTTGACAGCTGTTCTTACTGACAACATTTTTGCATGTGAAATGGTTAAAAAAACCTGAATAATGTGACAGATTCACAATAACCAAGCTGTACAAACTGTTAAGTTTGAATGAAAATGATAAAATAATAATTTATACAACAGTCCTCCAATCCAATTCATCAAGCAGCGTTCCAATAGTGTTTGACACAATCCAACATGCAGCTCAGTGACTTTTCTTCATTTGTATCTCTCTGCTTGTCTGTGTTTGTGCATTCCAGACACTCTGTGAATTAATAGAGGATTTTACTATCTCTTTCTGCAGGTTATACACCCAACAGGTGGTGACAAGTGTTCATTCATTCAGCCAATTTGTTTAAAATACTGATTCATTCGGAACCAACTTGTCTGTGTTTGTGCATTCCAGACACTCTGTGAATTAATAGAGGATTTTACTATCTCTTTCTGCAGGTTATACACCCAACAGGTGGTGACAAGTGACTGTGTGTTCATTCATTCAGCCAATTTGTTTAAAATACTGATTCATTCAGAACCAAGCAACTCTGTTTATGAAAGAGTCATTGAATCATTAACTCTGCAGATTTGTTTGAAAATGCTGATTCATTCACAGCATGAGTGAGACATAACTAGCAATATTGGGTCTATAGTGTAAATTACTCGATATTAACATATTTATTAAACTGGTAAATGCAGTATCACACTTGTAATCCTGGAAGGTGTTTTTTGTGGAGGACGTTTTTCACATTACTTTCTATTCAAAGAATTTATGAGACAAATTATGACTGCTTAATAAATATGCAGTTTAGTTTAGAGTCTGAGTGTATGCATATATGCCTTTCTGTGCTTGAATAAGATTTTGTGTATGTTTTTACAAACTCTGGATGTGCTGTGGGTTTGACAGCGTGTTTGTATGTGTTCTGGCGATCCTCCAAGCGGGTCGAGAGGCCCAGTAGAGAGCAGACTGTTTCAGGGTGGCTGGGAGGAATATCTTTCTCTCGTCTTGCTGTATGCCTTCATAAACCTTACAGCTTTCTTACCTAACAGCATTTCCCTGGGTGTGCACTGCTGTTCTTTCCTCCCTCCACCGACATCAGGCACAATCTATTCGTCCCTGTTTGATTGGCAGGTGTTGGCTCGTAACTTCGAATGTTCCTCTTGCTCATTGTGAGGTAATGACTTCTGATTGTGGTGGATGGAAGTCAGCGTTTAAGCTAAATAATCTAGGCTAATGACTGCGCTCTTCAATTATATATCAGACTCAACACGCTCGCTCTGCACAGTATATATAGACATCCTGCTGGCTGGTTGGCGGGCTGGCCTGATGACCTAGTGACTGACTGGCAGCCGTGCTGACTGGCCTATTTGCCAGGATTCGCTGAGTCACGCTGCCCATGGGGTGGAGGGGCTCTCTAGAGCTGTTCCCAGATCTGCCGGGAGGCACTTACACTGATTCTAATGTGTATTGATGTACATTTGTGTTTCACAGAGTCAACATTTTTCTGAGTATGCTTTAAAGACCCCAATTAATGGTTCAGCGAGTGCAGTTTTCTTTCCGTTGATGTATTTCCTATGAAATCTATCTATCTATCTATCTATCTATCTATCCATCCATCCATCCATCCATCCATCCATCATTATTTTTCGTGAATGTATGCAATCAGTTTTCAAATTGTAGTTCATTAAATTAAAAATAAACATGTTCCACAGACCTAACAAACTTGGCCTTGAAATAGATAATTACGTATATTGAAATTTGCATGGCTTTTCAAGTAGTTATTTTATCATTATGTACTATTAAAGTATTTATTTATATTGTTTATTAACAAAACATAAATGTTTGTTTATTAATATTAACTTTAAATATTATTTTTTTCAGTTTTCATTTACATTTTATTAATTGTGTGGTGCTTTTTTATTTCTAACTTCTTTTTTTTTGTTTTTCATCTACTATTCTATCTATTTATATTTATATTTATATTCTATGTATATTTCAGCTTTATTTCAATTAATGAAACCGTTTTAATAGTTTTCGTTTGAGTTAACAATAACAATAAGGTCTGGAAATCACTATTTTATGATTCCATTATATTTCCAGGTTTTCCACCAACATGAGAACCACTATTAGGAACACAATTATCCAAAAAGGTTTAAATTTGCTACCTTTAGGTTACAAGCCCAGACTGTTAACCACTAGGCACTCTAGTGTGTGGTTACCATTTAATAAATCCAAGTGATTAGGAGCAATGTTAGGTCCATGGGAACATCAAGGACACCTATTAAAAACACTAAAGCTCTTTAAACCGCTCTCGTGTTGCTGACTGAGAGAAAAGATGTGGGCATAAATGTGTTGTTGAGCGAAGAAAACCAAAGTCTGTTTAGCAAATGTCACAATGGCCTCCTCAGCCACCCTGACAACCACAAACCTCTACAGCTACAGCTACACCCTCTGAAACTCACATACACACTGAGAGACGATGGTTAACGTAAGAAGGAAGCAAACAGATACACTGTGTGTAAATGTTTATTAAGTTTAGATGATTGTTCATGTCCACAGAAACTCTTAAGTGCAGTGTCTTGAGCTATTTGTGTCTGTATGGTAGATGGCAGAAGACAAGGACACCTGCATCTGAAATGTGGCATAGGGGCTGGCGTGCAGAACTACAACCACATAATGACTGGATACCTGCCTGAACAGATGACATGTATAAACCCCCCCTATCAACACAGCCTTGGTGGTCCAGTCCTCACCTTCTAGTGGGGGACAAGCACATCCATTTGTGTTAGACAGGTAGAAGATAATATCTCATGGCTTAGGCAAAGGCCAAGTGAGACTTATGTGGGTGTTAGAATGCTATGGCTCTTTGAATCTTCACCAAAACTACTGAACTGAATTTTGTCTACGAATATATTCGATTAGCTATAGAAAGAAAAAACAATTATGAACTTGGATGAGACTGGATGGGCTGAGGGCGTAATTCGGAAAAAGAGCCAATGACTAATACATGTCTATTCCCTTCTATAATATAATTAACTCTTCATGTACAGTTTCTGTGGAACTTTTTTTTATTTGAAAAATGATTAGGAAAAAAACTGAAAAAAATAAAGAGACAAGAAATTGTTTGGGAAAGAAAAAAGATATGGAATAAGGACACATCTTCCGCAAAGAAAGTATAATAGGAAAACTTAAACATAAAATCATGAAATCATATGTTCAATATTGTGGCTGAATGGCAGCAAGTTGTGTATTAACTGGACAGTCTAAAATATATATATATATATTTTTTTTGGCATGATTTGCACTAAAGAAGCGTAATGTTTTATGCTATTGTTGCCAGGCATTAAAAATATGAATTATTAATTGACACAAATTGACATTTTAAAGAAATTAATACTTTTATTCAGCAATGATGCATAAAACTGATCAAACATGACAGTAAAGACATTTATAATATTACAAAAGATTTCTATTTCAAATATTCTTGGACTTTCAGTACATCAAAGAATCTTAAAAAAATAAAAAAGAAAGAAAAACGTATCACAGTTTCCACAGAAATAGCAACTATGCAAGTTTTTTAAAAACAATATATATATATATATATATATATACTGT
>NW_015542366.1:282378-298790 GCF_001515605.1 Sinocyclocheilus anshuiensis | reverse complement strand
GGACAAGCACATCCATTTGTGTTAGACAGGTAGAAGATAATATCTCATGGCTTAGGCAAAGGCCAAGTGAGACTTATGTGGGTGTTAGAATGCTATGGCTGTTTGAATCTTCACCAAAACTACTGAACTGAATTTTGTCTACGAATATATTCGATTAGCTATAGAAAGAAAAAACAATTATGAACTTGGATGAGACTGGATGGGCTGAGGGCGTAATTCGGAAAAAGAGCCAATGACTAATACATGTCTATTCCCTTCTATAATATAATTAACTCTTCATGTACAGTTTCTGTGGAACTTTTTTTTATTTGAAAAATGATTAGGAAAAAAACTGAAAAAAATAAAGAGACAAGAAATTGTTTGGGAAAGAAAAAAGATATGGAATAAGGACACATCTTCCGCAAAGAAAGTATAATAGGAAAACTTAAACATAAAATCATGAAATCATATGTTCAATATTGTGGCTGAATGGCGGCAAGTTGTGTATTAACTGGACAGTCTAAAATATATATATATATATTTTTTTTTTGGCATGATTTGAACTAAAGAAGCGTAATGTTTTATGCTATTGTTGCCAGGCATTAAAAATATGAATTATTAATTGACACAAATTGACATTTTAAAGAAATTAATACTTTTATTCAGCAATGATGCATAAAACTGATCAAACATGACAGTAAAGACATTTATAATATTACAAAAGATTTCTATTTCAAATATTCTTGGACTTTCAGTACATCAAAGAATCTTAAAAAAATAAAAAAGAAAGAAAAACGTATCACAGTTTCCACAGAAATAGCAACTATGCAAGTTTTTTAAAAACAATATATATATATATATATATATATACTGTATATATATAGCAACAATGTTTTCAACATTGATAATAATAATAATAAATGTTTCTTGAGTGTTAAATCAGCATATCAGAATGATTTCTGAAGGATCGTGACACTGAAGACTGGACAGTAATGATGCTAAAATTTCAGAATTTATTTTAAATTGTAATAATATATTATAATATTACTGTTTTTACTGTATGTTTGATTAAATAAATATAGCCTTGCTGAGTATAAGACACTTTCAAAAACATTAAAAAATATTACCAATTTCAAACTTTTGACTGGAAGTATATCTGAATCTTTTCCCAAATAATTTAGGAACTGTACTTGAATGTCTATTTCCTACATTGATATTAACTGTCTGGTATACCGAGATAGCTACCGATTGAACTGATTTCCCAGATCAAACCCATCACCTTTGAGCGCTGGCTCAACCTGTTGCTAACCACTGCACCTTGTAGAGTTTATAATATTTTCATCTTATACCGAGCATGAGGCATTTATGTTGATTGCTGGTGTTGCTCTTGAGTCTTTTTGTGTATATCTAAAAGTGTTTACCAGGGTTAGAGAGAAATGTTTCCTATTACAGTGACAGGGTGCGTAACACTGAGATGAATGAGATAGAGGCTGAAGGGAAAAGGAGGGTAGAGTGGCAAGAAGGAAATAAACTTTATGGAATGGAGAGACAGAGGGATAGACAAGGATGGATGGTGCAACAAGGATATGCACGCTTCCAAAATCATAGAAATAAATTAAAAAAGAGGAGTGGGGGCCCGGCAAAGGATGTTTGTTTGGCTGTGACGTTTGTGCAGAGTCGAAAGATCTTCTGTCCTGTCGAGACGGATATGACTGCGGCCAAAAAATCTTTCCTTCAAACTTCAGCCAAAAGTTGAAGAGAGATCATAACTCTCTCACACTGGCAGCACTGAAAAAAATTCAATCATTGCACACTTGATCAAGCAAGCATTTCACTTCTTACCTAATTAATATACAATAAAAAAACTTGCTCAGGTTAAGTAAATGCATTATTTAATTTGGTAAACAACAGTTACACAGAAATTTATTTTGATAACTCTCTTTTTAATTCAGAGCTTTGATATGCTATTATCGAATAAATTATGGTGCTTGATTAAATTGTTTGGTATTAAGTGGCATGTTGATGACATGTTAACTGTTCTATTCAAAACACATTTATGCATTTTTATGCATCTGAAGCAGTTGATATTTGACCCTGAGGGAATGAGGCAAGAGCAAAACGAGAGGAAAAATAGAGGGAAGAGCAGAAGGGACAGTTAAAGAAACAAATTTATGTGGTGATTATAACTACAAAATAGAATAGATTTTAGATGTTAAAAATGTAATTATCAAATATGTTACATCAGGCTTTTGAGGACTTTTTTTTAATTTAGATTTCATCTAAAGGTTCAATAAACTGTTCCTTTTCAAAAAAATATATTCTTCTCTTACTATTATTATTGTTATTTCATATGTCAGGTTTACAGGGTTAACATTTGACAGCTGGATCAAGACAGCGATCTGTATCCTGGTGATGAACCAGATCCTGTTTGTGCTCTTTCATTCAACCAGATGTCACATGGAGACACTTGATGGTTAAACACACCTGTGCCATATGACTCCAAGGGCTTATGTTCCCTACATCCTCATCTTCATCCTCATCATCTTCATTATCAGAGCATCTAACAAAACTTGTGTCAAATCAACAGTAATGTCCAAAACAGGTACGTGAAAGGCTTCTATTTACACAATTTGGATCTGATGGGTCACTGCCGCATAAAACAGGCATTAGCAAGTCTTCTACAGAGAGTTTCTCTTTCAAGACGAGAGTCTTGCTGAGTAAGTTGATTAAACCGTTAACAAGCTACCTGAATAAAAGCACAGCCAGTTTAATGACACAGATATTTGAAGTTAACTACTGAAATTACCTTGACAGTAATGCAAGAAAGAATGGGAAGTATGTGGGCTGAAAGAATTTGGTGCTTCCTTTTTTTGCCCTTTGCAGTATGTTTGGGTACATTGCACAAAGTGTGTCTCTGGCCTAAAATGCACCTTTGACCAGTATCCTTTAAACTACACTGTACTTCAATCAGGGTTATTATTGTTAAACTAAAACTAAAACCATATAAATAAATTTAAAAAATGTCAAAAACACACAACAAAATTACTGAACATTTGACAAAACTTAAAATGTAAACCCCCCAAAAATATCTCATAATATTGGTATCCCTAATAAGGTCCCATTAATTAACTTACATTAACTAACAATGTGCATTACATTTGTTACAGTATTTATTAATCTTTGTTATTGTTAGTTAATAAAAATACAGCTTTTGATTGTTATTTCATATTAGCTCAGGTCCATTAAATTATATTAACAGATAAAACTTTTGTTTTTAATAATAGCACATGTTGAAATGATCATTAACTTAGATCAGTAAGCATTTTTCATTGTTAGTACAGGTTAACTAATGTTAACAAATGGAACCTTATTGAAAAGTGTTACCAAAATATTAATAAAAGCCATAATAGTTCATCAGTCATACTAAAATAACACTGACTCCATGCCAGTGTTTTGTATTTTCCAGGAAAGCTCAGTTGAGCACACTAAAGTATGTAAACAGTGTCATCTGTCCCTGATCTCTCCTTCATAGAGCAGAGAGGTAAAAGCTTCATACTCCACTAAGACACTGTCATGTTTTTTTTTGCTCTCCTGGAAGATAGTTAATACATTTCCTTCTATCAGCAGGGAAGCACTGTTTGTACGTATCACTGCTGGAGGAAAAGGCAACAGATCGTTGGTTTTCCTCTCCTTTCTTACCTGGGGGGACCCAGTTCAGGACTCAGCAGTGGGTAAAAAGCGAGAAAGCAATTGCTAACATCACGGGGAATTAAGTACACCCCAGGATGGAAAGAGAATCTTGTGCTGTTGTTTTTAGCCCCCCCCCCCAAACAGGGCAGTGGAATCGCATTGGGGTTTGTTGGTGGTAGTGATGGTTCAGGATTAGATTGCCAACAAATGCATTTAATCCCATGAGTCTCACCTCTCCCCTTCCTCAGCATTTAATATTCTGTAGTGTGAACAACAGATACTGTCACCTCCGAGCGCTCACTCACTCGCACACCAGTTATTGTTTTGGTGTCGTCAAAATTAAGAGAAATGTATTTTAGTCTCCTCTCGCTCTCTATTTCAGGCTTGAATAAATAGCAATTTCTTGTTGTTTAAATAACTAAATATATTTCTGCTCTCGCGCTCGTCTTATAATCATGAAATCTGTTTGTATTCTGCCTCTCTCTGGTTTTGCCTCTATAAGAGGTTTTGTTGTCATTGTGTCTCAGTGGAACGGGGTGATATAAGGATTATGTGTCTCCAAATGACATTTAAACGTGGGATCAGCAAAAGATTTTGGGAAAGATTGTTGGATCTGTGGTATTTTCTTGTGGGAGTGTGTTTGACATGAACTATGTGCTCTCAAAATGGACAAAAACATGTCATATTTTACCCTACAATTAAAAGAAAAAATATATAATTGATTAATTATATTAATTAAGATTTAAAGTATTTATACATAATGGTTGTGTATTTATTCAAATGGTGGTATTTATTCTTTTTATGCTGCACTTGCTTGGATGCATGGATGCAGTACGTGTTCCGGGTATTGTTATGAATACTACATATTCAGACTAATCATACTTATTTGACATAGTAGGGAATATTCAGACTTGGGGATTGGGTAAAGACTGGATGATTTTTGTTAATGCATCACATTAAACACTGGACACACAGAAGTTGTGTGAGCTGGCCTGGCTTGCTGGTGGTTTTTGTTACTCTCCTTTCGCTCTGAGCGGGTTTCTCTCACTAATGTGTAAAGCTTATATGTAAAGCTTAATGTCTTTTCCTTTGTTGTAATAATAGTTAGAATTGTAATAATTGATTTCTTTTTATTTGGGAATAAATATAATTCAGACATGTTTTCATGAGATTCATTTTTATCTAGCATCTGATGTCATTTAAACGGTAGGAAATGTGACTATAATTTTGACACCTTTGTATGATGATCTCATACGCTTTTTATTTATTTATTATTATTATTTTTTTTTTTTACTGTATATTCTCATTTTCTTCATATTGTAGTCTATATTCAATATTTTTCTATACTACATGTTGGAAATGACTACTGTCATGTTCATTGGCTGTAATATGTCTGGCATTTAAATAAAAAAAAATAATAATAATTTGACACCTTCTCTTACCTCTCAATGTCTCACTCTTAACAAACCAGCTGCACATCAGGATTCAACATGTCTTTACTACACTAGTGAGCTCTTCCTTGCGTTGATTAGCCATTGCCTATATTTGAATAACAAAGAATTTCGGGTGGATTCAGACACAGTGGCTCGAAATGATCTCCGCCGTTAGTCACTATATTCAATGGCGAGTCAACCTGACCTAGAATCGCTACTTATTACAATATGGACTGAACCATCCGGCCGGATCAAAGAGGGGGGTGGCGAGCACACATCAGCGGCACTCGCTCATCTCTGATGGGGGAAGCCATGTTAGTGCCGTGAGCTATTTAAATCGCCAGTGTTTCGTAAGGAAAGGCTGTGACTAGCACGTTTTGGGGAGACTGAATCGATCCCGAAGCCCCGTCGCGCGGAATCGGGCACCCCTCTGTGTTTTTCCAACCGCACACTTTTCACCATTAAAATATAGCGGCTTTTCCCAACCACTGTAAAGGAGAGCAGTCCAAAGGATAAAGGAAATAGAGTATCCTTTTTGCATCTAAAACATATAATGTCAAATAATATAGCAAGAAACATAGCCCTACAAGTGTGCCGATGTACTGTCTATGAGGACTGACGTTGATTCTCATAAGAGATCTTTGTGTCGGTGCAGCCAGCTGCGGTTATTATTTGATCCACTGCTATTTTTAACGCATATCACTCGCTCTGCAAATACAGACCTGCTTTAAAGCGTTTATTCTTGTGGATCTCTAGCACACAAACAGCCTGCAGGATTTTAAGCTCTCGCTTTCTGTCTTCGGCCAGGAGCTTGATAAAACAGCTCCCCTCCCCCAAAGCTTTGGCGAAACAGGAACAACTTCTTTGAGAGAGAAAAAAGGTCTGCACGAGTTTGGGACGTCTTGGATCCGCCGTTTGGCCATTTGTAGTCCGGAGCTGAGATTTTTTTCTCTTCACCGATTCTTTGGGGTTTTACCTAGGATTGTCGGCGCCCTTTGTTAGCGAGAAGGCTCGGGCATCCATGCTCTTGATTTTTTTTCTTTGGAAAATGGGATACCTCTAGGATTATAATGAGGGGAATGCGCTCGCTTGTGGAATAACTTCACTTTTTTTCCAGTGGGAATGGAATTGGCGGAGCCCTGATTTATTTGATCAATTGCAAATGCAATGGGAAAAGTGCTTTATTTGGAATATTTGCTGTTGCCGTGCTCAACATGGGTAAGATTTGTTTTGTTTTCGTTCATACTTTTCTTCCGTGCTCGATTGGCCTTGCTCCCATTGAATTATAAATTACTTCGGAAACCCCAACGAAAGACTCATTTCGGATTATTTGATTTTAACCGTCACAAATAAATAGTCTAAGTGCTCTTAATTTAATTCGGTCGTGTTATATATTTTACTTTAAAAAACATGCATTCATAGCAAGGCACGTATAACTTTCTTGCAAATGCTATTATGGCTGGAGATGCTAAAGGAAGTTTGTTTTCCCACCCCGCGGTTTTCCTTCTCTCGTACCTATTTTTAATCGCAACAAATCTCAACAGCTCATTTAAAAACATTTATTTCCGAACGCACCGTCCTTTTACGTTCAAAACACGTATGTTGCCTGTGTAAACACCGTTGCTTCCCCAACTTTCCTCGGTTTTTTTGTCCTCTTCAGAGAATCCACCAGGTTACAAGGAAGTTCGCGAGGCCGCCGCAGCGTGTTTTTACAGCTCTCCATTGTTACATCAAGCCCCATTTACTTTTCTTACAATGTTGCTAAAACCCTCGTTTTGAAACCATATATCCAGCCAAACGTGATACGCCACTCGACTGCAGATATAAATGGTGTTTTGTTGTCTGTTAGCTTCCTCTGTGTGCAGGTAACTGTGTTGGCCAAGAGAGAGGCCAGTTAACTGCCCAGGCCTGCACACAGCAGGGTGGATCACAAATGAGCAAAAACATAAGCAACCAAGGTGCTTTTGAGCTAAACCTTGTTCAGAAGACTGTCAAAATGTATTTGACCTTAGTTTTGTGCTTGAATTGTGCTCCATATAGATAAGGTTGTCGCAGTCAAGAAACTCTCATACTTTGCATATTTGTGATGTATTATTATTGTGATGTTTGCTGGGTGTGGTTTGCCAAGCATGAATATATAACATTGAATGTTTTATTTATAGGTATTGCAACCTTTGGTTGCCCTGGTTTGAACTTAAGTGACTTTCAGTGCATTATGTATGAACCTTAAAGACTGGTCTTTTATACAGTGTTGTGAACTTGCTGAGACTGGCTCAAGACCACAATTTAGATATTGATAAGGAGTTATGCTTATTAATAGCATCAAATTTGTTTCATAGTGAGGAGTAAATGCACAGATTGTGTACTAAATTCCTGACTGCATGCTATCAGGGGTAATAAATGACAGTGTTTTTCTTGGTAAGGACTGACCTTTAAGATACAGATGCTTTTTGTTGAGTTTAAGAAGTAATAATTTATAACTACTGTGTGTTTGGGAGCCTAAGCACCAACCACTTTGCATGCTCATTTTTACTTAAAATCTCTAAAGAAACATTACGGTGTGCTAATGTAACGCTTGTTTATTTTTCTGATCTGAACCTTGAATATACTTTGTCAATCTTGTAGACTACAGCATAGGAGACCTGAGGGAAATCTTCCCCCATTCTTTTAACTAGTCAGCTTGTGTGTTTAGAGAATGGAGTTCTTGTTGTGCCTATCCACAAAGTGAGTCATGTAATTGCTGCCGTAGGTTTGGCTTTGTCAAGAATTAGCATGTGGTGAAGTTTGTTAGAACTATTGAAAAGGAGGAGGGGAGGGGGGTTATTCTTGATTTATTCTGGCTAGTGTTTTATTCGTTTTGGCTTCGCCTTGCCACAGCATTCAGCAATAATGCCCGGTATTTGTCCCAAGTCACTGTGCAATAAAGAGAAGCCCAACACCAGATTGTCTAAAATATTGCATACTGTGATGTTTGAGAACAGTTTGGTTTTTCTTTATTGGATATGTAGTTTCTTGCTGCCGAATAATGTCGAACTACACTGGCAATATTTGGAACCTCGCTTACAAAAATGGCTTCCTGTTTTTGCCCTCATTCCTACACTTTCCATGAAATCTCATCATCTCTTTTATGAGTTACACATAATCTGAGTGCAACCAATTCTACTTGACATCTAAGAATAAATGCTCAAATGAGAAAATCACTCTACAACCTCTACCACCGACAAACATCTACTACTATCTTCAGATCTTCTGTGGTTATGTGTATGTTTGTGGTCTGACTCTGAACTGCTTTTTTTCTCCACAGGTGTTCGGATAGAGTCTGTGATCTCCTAAGCTCACTGGTTTATTCTACAGGAGAAGAGGCGCTCACAAATTCACACACACAGTTTACAGTGGAAATTATTTGCATGGTCTTCAGATGAGGGAGAACGGGAGACTCTGAAACCTGAGGGGTGTTCGAGGTACGTTAACTATAGTGCAGTGCACACACTGTCTTGTAATGTAAGCTTACACATTTAAGAGCTTTCGGATTTATTTAAACTGCCATGAAAGTCTTACAAAGTTATTTTACTTAAAACCAGTTGTGCTTTTTCAAGCCCCTCATACTGGATGATGAGGGATCCTGCTAATTTCATTATGGAACAAGGCAGCTCACTAGATTGATTTGAATGGTATATTGATTGATAGAATATATATTTATTAATAGTGGAGTTTGCTAAAGCATGCATTACTGTTCCTCATACTTGAGGTTATGTATGTGAGTTTGTTCTACAGACATGACTGGTAGTTTTATTAAGGAGATGTTTGCTATTGGTTTTAAAGGTATAGTTTGCCCAAAGATTCCTAACATGCTTTCTTCCATCAAATGCGAAAGGAGAAATTTGAGCAATATTCTGGCTACATTTTTCCATGCTGTTACAATTAATGGAGACAAAAAGGAAATAAAAGCATTAGAAAAGTAGCCATGCACTATATTCCAGTTCTTATTGAATTTTTATGTGTCAAACTAACTAAAATTGAAGTCATTATTCACTGCTAATTGCTCAAGAACCAGAGAAGTGGATTTTGTGAATGAATTGTTCAGCTCGGTTTTGTAAACCAGCTCAACCAATTCATGTAAAAAATTCGCTCAAAAGAATAATGTTGTTGTTGTATGGCTTCAAGAGATTTGTGGTATATTTTCACATTTGGTGCGTTTGCATTCTTGGTGAAGTTTAAAAGCTCCATTCCCAAATAATTGCAATTGCATGGAAGAGAATGTCAAGGACATTATTTAAAATATCCCCATATTATATCATGAGGGTTTGGAGTGACACGAGAGTGAGTAAATGATTTTTCATTTTTCAGTAAATGATTTCATTTTTGAGTTAACTCTTCCTTTAAGTAAAATTGTTTATATTCTCCCGGTGCATAAATGTGTAAAAATCCCATCCACTTAGCAACATGCTTTAAAAAAACACAACACCCTAGCATTGTGGCGTAGAGTTTTGCATAGGCAAGCACTCACATTTTGTTTCTGAAAATATAACTTTAATATATTAGTTATTTAATGTATAATGTAAAAGTCTAATAAGACATAGGCTCCTTGAATTTCGTTTGGTTTTGATGATGATTATTTTCACTGTATAGATGTTGCAAAGCTCGTATGGAATTTATCTGCTATTTAAACATGCCAATTAAGTGAAAGTGAGTTTGGGAGAAAGTTTATGGGAAACAATGATTTGATTGTTTCTTCTGATGCAATTATAGTGTGTTGCTCTTTCAATGTCCCATTCTCATATTTGGCAGACATTGCTGGTATTCTGTATCACAGGCTTGGCTGTAGTTGTGGTATGCCCAGAGGTGACTGATGCTAGCAACCTACTGTCTTTTGGCCAACAGTAACTGTAGCGTTTACAACTTTGAATTGCGTTTGGGATGCATGAATAAACTAATTATTCTTATGTTTGTTTTGAAAACACGAATACTCAGACATAATCAAAACTTAGATGTGTAAGTGAAGCTAGTTTTGTGTTTTAAAGGATTCCTTCACCCATTAAATTTATATTTTTCTTTGTTTATTTGCCAAACCATTTTCTTTGTAATTAAAAGAGCAGCTAAGACATTTGGATTAATATCCCTTTTTTTGTTACAAAAAAGAAGGTCATATGGGTTTGAAAAAACGCCATTTTATTGGTTAGTTTCATGGTTGAACTAATACTTTTATTTCTGTATAGGCCAAAATAGATTGACTCATTGATTAGTTGACATTATCGACGATGTTGGCAAAAAAATGGTCAAATATTCTTTTGATCTGGTATAGCCTAATGTGAGAGCCTGCAGTAACACGTATTGACCAGTGTGGCGCTGTAGCACAATACTGTAATTGTTATTGTTAAATATAATTGTTTAACATTTTCAAAATCTGAAGTGATTTACCTTGTTTTATTTATTAGTTAGAATATGTATAACTCAACTCAATATTTTAATCTGATAAGAAGTGTGCACTGCAAATGCGAGCATTTTTGACGATCCTTTCTGTCCAGTCTGTTCGTTTTATTGCGTTTAACCACAGCTGTCGATTCTGGCACCCTACATCACAACAAGATGATATTTTAAGCTCATGTAGCCGAACCTGCGCTGGTTTGAATGGGCCGCCTCCAGTTTCCCCTTTGTTTTGCTGCCTCCAGCTAGCGCTGTGACGTCGCTGACCCTAGTTACCTGTGGTTGGCCTGGCCGTGCGTCACTCAGAAAACAACAGGCCAATCAGAAGAGAGGCTCATGAATATTAATTAGACAGACCAAAATCGACCTGTTCTCAGCAGAGCTCCTGAGAAAGGAGCTGTAAAAATATATTGAGATGGTTTTTGGTACTTATACCGCAAATATATATTCTTAAGGACATCAAAACCTCAAATAAAACTCCAGAAAGGTGTACAATATGGGACCTTTAACTAATGGCAAAAGCTAAAAGCCTACTGATTAATCCGCGAAATAATCGATAAGTCGATTAGTCATTCTAATAATCATTAGATTAATCGATTATCAAAATAATTGGTTGCAGCCCTATGTTGAATCTATGTCTGCCATATAATAGCCTGTGAAGCTGAAATGGCAATGTATTTAAATACAACTACAAATACTTTTTCATAGTGTTTGAGAGCAGTAGTCTGAATCGCAAGTAAACTGAGTGATTTTAAATGTAAAGGCTGGGACACACTAAGCCAACTTCAAAGAACTAGCGGCGATGAACGCCGACGGTATTGTCGCCTCGCGTCGGCAGAAAAGCTGCGCTTGAACACACCACTCAGACTACAGCTGATTGCAAACCAACATGTGTGTTCTGCGCCTGCGTGAGAGGAATTAGCTGTCTATATCAGCAGCTGTCAATAGTATAAATTCATCATTCATAAGGAGAAACCGAAACAAGGATATACACAGATACAAAATGTAAACAAAGCAGCACTTGCTAACCATTTTGAATATCAGTTATGTTGATAACTTTCATTTTAAGCGGCTCATGTTGTTATGAAAATATTTGCATATTGGAACGCTTGGGTAAGATCACATAAGATCACACGTGTGTGTGCCGCCTTCATTTACTTGTTTTCATCACTTTCGCTTTAATTCTTGGGCACTGACTCGTTCACTAACCTGAACATCCAATCAGAGTTCTCACTCTCGCCGACGGCCCCCAACATGTTGAATCGTGCAAACTGCCGCCGACGTGTGGAACATGCCAAACAAACTAGCCCGACAGAGGTTCACCGATGACCGACCATTGGCTTGGTGTGTCCCAGCCTTAAGTACTTGCCTTGTGAGTATATGAGTGAATGCCGATGATTGTCTGGATGTAAAAGTTTGGCTTTGAAGTATGAAGTGTTTCTAATCCATATCAATGTTATTGTCTGGCAGTGTTGAATGTGGTTTGTGTACTTTTGAAGGCAAAGATCTGTATTAAAGTTTGTGTGTGAGTGAGTTGGGACCCTGAAAGTTGAGTTCTCCTTGTACATTGTCAGACACCTGAATGCAGAATGCCAACCTGTAATCATTGGTACAGCCTTTACACCTGTCCTGCTCAGTTCCAGTGTAAGGGTCTTTAATGTGTGTGCTTTGAGTTGAGTATGTCTGGAACCAGTCTGGTGAGAATAGTTTATAGTGCTTGTTTGTCTGTGAATGGGTTTTGTGTGAATTCTTTGCGATGACTTGCCTGTTTGCTTGTGTGCTCTTTGATTAGTACCATCCCCTCTTTCAGGTCTGTGTATGTTAGTTTGTGGTTTACCTTTCCTTTGCAGTTCATAATTAAAGGTGATTTTGATAAATGTGCAGGAGGATTTTATAAACCCTACTGGCCACAGCGGAAATCCTGCCCTTTAACCGGAGCTGGCCACTTTTCTTTATTGGTTGTCTTGTTGCCAGAGTTACCTCACTGAATTTTGAGTGTCATTTATCACTTTCGAACTTCTAAAACCCATTTTTTTTAAAAAGTTTATAACAGTCACAGTTTAACCTGTAGGTTAGTCTGATTTAACATGGAGTTCAGTGGAAAAGTTTTGACCAAAAATCCAAATGCTTGTTTTGCATAAAGTGGAAGCAAACAAGCAGGTTGCTTGTTTAAAATGAGTTGGTTTCTTCTGGAAAAATAGGATTTGCATGTGTAAATGTTCAGACTGTTTTCGCTTTTCGTAGAGAGCTAAATAGTGAGATTTATTTTAATACCTTTAAGAATATAAATCATTACATATTTGCATTATAATTGGTCTCTTAAAGTTGTAATGTAATGGAAGTAGTAATTAGAGGTGAGAAGCTGCAGCCGTGGCGGGGAGGATTTTTGGTGTGCTGGTGTTCTGACAAATAATGCTAACTTACCTATCAGATTATGCTACCAAAACATAACACCGGCAGAACAACAACAATGTGCTACATGTTTCTTTTCCCCTCATTTTTTCCAATTGACGGAAATCCGTCGTAGCGACGGAAAACTTTCATCCCTAGTGAGTAGTATTATGTAGGCTACATCATACTGCACCACAGTAATATATTTCTGATAATTTCATTAAGCTAACCCGAGTAAGTTCCCCTCAGACATACATTCATATAAACTCCTACCCCTAATTGAATCGCGATTTGTTTACCATCTCAACCGATTTGAATTGTCACATATTTTAATTGATTTTCAACTGGCTCGCGGTTAATCGTTACATCCCTACAGATGAGTAGGCGGTGCTGTATCAGAATGCATTAGTGTAAATGCGATATGGACTGCCTCCCACTACGGTTTGGATCACAAAACATTCTGGCGTGTTGTATGTAGGTCTGAGCACTTGTAATCAGATCACCCAAGACTGAACTTGTAAACGGGGCCTAAAATGCATTACTCTCTTGTACACTGACATAGATTGAACTCAATCTAATTCAGTTTGTGTTAGACAAAGCAGAAGCCTATACTTGTATTTGCATTGTGTTTGTTTACTTCACAGCATTATCAAAATGTAGTGTAGTGTGACGATTTTTGCTGTTGTTTTTAATTATTTTGTACCATTCTTTGAAGAAAACGGCGAAATCCAGCCTATGGTGCTATACCATGGTCCTGCCATAGTATGGTTTTGTGAGAGTAATTTTCTTCAGTCTTTTCATTTTACCTTTTGCTGGTTTGCTTGTAGAGTGTTTGGGAGTATATCTATTAAACAGTTCAGAAAATGCCCTGAAATTTAATTTGTAGTTTAAATTTGCAGATTAGAAGTTGAGTGTTGTGTAATAGTGTAATCATTGTCTGTTCTCAGACAGAATCTAGCAGCATTAAATCGACCTGCAGTTCACCAACTCTGTTAGCCAAATTGTAGCCTTAAGCGAATGAAGAGAGCAAGAGCTTCTACCTTCTGCAAACAACATCCTAACAAATCAGATGGGTGGTGGGCGGAGACTGCTTTAGGCCACAGAGTGGTGAGTTCTGACAGGCTGCATCAGAGCCAAATAGCGCGTTTCAAAATTAAGTTATGTTATCGGCGAGTCTGTTTTGAAAATGACCGATACCGATAATCATAAAAATGCTAATCGGTTGACCCCTACTTTTATTATTGCTTGGACAAAATGCTGCACGTTTCTTTGTGAAATTTAAATATAACACTATAATAATATACTAATATAGCACTTATAGCATATAATTACTCTTTTGTTGGTTTTGATTGCTTCTATTGTCCTCATTTGTAAGTCGTTTTGGATAAAAGTGTCTATTAAATGCATAAATATAAATGTAGTGAAGAGAAGTAAACTGTACTGACGTCAGGTTTACCTTGATGGTGCTGGAGGCATACAGCATGTCCTCCAGGGTGAAGTGACAGCAGTTGTTGAGGTTTTCTTTGCAGAACTCCTGGATCAGCTGGAGGTTGTACATACTGTCAGCCAATGACATCGTTTCTTTGACACAGATATCTGGAGGGAACAAACCACATAACCTGATCACCCTGTCGGGGTTTATTCTGAGATAACAACCGGCTGGATGTACATTATCCCGCTTATTACACGGCTACTTGCCACATAAGTAAATAATTAGACGCAAAATATTGATTTGAGTTGAAATATTTGAACGCAAAGCTTCCGTGAAGACAGCAGTTGCGAGCAAGCAGCAAATTCAAACTAGACGGACTTAAGGGAAACGGTACAATCAAACCACGTATTACACAACATTTCACCACAAAAATAATTAAGGCAATAAAAGAATTGACAAATGTTTTAAAACCTTACCAGTTGTTAGTTCTCTTATAATCCATTACAGTGTACAAAACAATCGTAGCAAAATGGCAGCAGCTGCGTTTGTATGAAACGAGAGCGAGTCCGCGATACCAGGATGACATAATTAAATAATTGTACAACATTTTGAATCGAGTTTTAATATTTTATTAGCTAAACAAATGCAAAGCTTCCACCAAGAAAAAATAGTTCAAGCAAGAGTACAGCGCCGACTGCTGTTACCCGGATGAGCCTGTGTTATTAGCTTTTACCGGTTGTTATTGAGGGATAGCGTACCTCGGAATGTCGATGAATTGCAGTTTTAGTCACTTCCGTGTTGGTTTCACGAGAGAGACCGGAAGGTTGCCGCTTGGTCACAGTAGGGAAGAAAAGGCTATCGCAACTTCTGTTTCGTGCCGACTTTAAGAAACCTGAAACAAGTAACTTTTATAAATGTCCCTTAGAGGAAAACATTACTGGTGTTGCACTGACATGTTAAGGTATGTCAGTGCAAGTTTCTTTCCGTTAAAACAGCTGTATCGCAAGTACTTTATAAGTAACTGTAAATTAAATTACCTAAAAATGAACAGTAATCCCTTTACTTTTTTCTGTGGATAAGTAAGTTAATTACAGGAACTTAGTAACGCGTTACACCCAACACTGGTCATAATACAATTAGCATTTGTTTTAGCAATGTTTATCAGCATATTTCTTAGCAATATATTTCAAAACTCTTGATTGATGCTAACTTTTTTTTTTGGACTTACAAAAGCATTTGTATTAGCATTTTTACAAAAAAATATTTAGCCAACGGTAGTTGTAACCAGTGTTGGGAAGGTTACTTTGGAAATGTAATAGGTTACAGATTACAAGTTACCCTATTTAAAATGTAATCGTAGTGTAACTTTTTCAATTACTTTATTAAAGTAATGTAACTGATTACTTTTGATTACTTTTTGATTACTTTTCTAAATTTCTAATGAATGTTTATTTGCAACTGTTAATCATTTTCAAACATTTACACAATGCAGGGTTAACCTTACAGTAGTGCTCAACACTGTCAGACTTTCAAAATCCTTCATCACTTGAAATAAGATGATCAAATTTGAAAACATCCACCACAAAATCAGACTTTAGTACCGCCTTTTACTTTGAGAATGATCTGAAGTTAAATGCAGATTTAAAATCATAAGAAATAATTTACTGATACTGTTTTTGAAACGAGGTCTTCGCATAACTACAGGAAACACTGCATCTAACAATGCTTTGGAAAAAAAACAATTAATTAAAAAAAATCAAATAAAAGCATATACATCAACCCAAATACAGTTATCTAATAAGCATGTGTCCTATTCTTTGTACTAAACAACTGAAACATTGGTGTCTGTTTGTATATGATATGACGATAGTTTTCTCAAAATAAGTAAAATGCTCATGAAGTGACTGCTCGTGAGCAGTTCTAGAGATTGTTTTTGTGTTCATGTACTTATATATTGAGGCGGCAGAGGCTGAAAACCCTGCGAGCTTCAGTAGGCCTATGTGTAGTAAATTAAACCGCATGTCTGCGCCATAAATTTCCACGAGGGGCGGACTGGGAAAAAA
>NW_015542366.1:281282-281594 GCF_001515605.1 Sinocyclocheilus anshuiensis | reverse complement strand
TAAGGGTTGTGTTGTTTGCCCTAGCTCCCCCTAAACCTATTATAAAATATGATTATTTGTCTGCTAAATTACTACTGTAACATTACAATAGATAATAATGATGTTCTTTTATACAGTATTTTGAGTGATGACTGATGAGCAATGGGCTGCTGCTGCTTAAAAGTAAACAAAGAAAAAACTACAATAGCATATCTACAGATGAAACTGACCTGCACTTGAAACCCTGAACAGTAGTTTAGCTTCTCTGCTCCACCTGTGCGCTTCCACAGTCCACTCCATTCTCTCTCTCGCATTGATTACTCTGATCCAAAC
>NW_015542366.1:272131-281121 GCF_001515605.1 Sinocyclocheilus anshuiensis | reverse complement strand
TAGTCCATATCGCGTTTTGATTCAAGTGTACTGACCTACTTTTGATTTATTCGTCCAAAATGTGGCATATTCCGTCCGCGTTAGGCTATAGGAATTCCGTTTTTATGACTGGATTCTACGAACCGGTCTGTTTTCTCCGCATCGCGGAAATTATAGGGCCATATGTCTCAGCGTAATCAGTGCAATTTGGGAAAGAAATCTATTAAATCTGTACGTGGATGTGTGTAAATATTCAAATGTAATCCCCTTTGTAATCGTTAACATTTTCATAAGTAACTAATTTAATTACACATTTTTTCTTAGTAACTGTAACTGATTACAGTTACATTTATTTTGTAATTAAATTACGTAACGCCATTACATGTAACTAGTTACTCCCCAACACTGATTGTAACCATATTTGCATTAGCAGACTCAAGACTTTTTAGGGCTCTTTTGCTGGCTAGCAGTATTCGTAACCGTATTTGTTTGAGGGAGTACTGCTCTCAGTATGCAAGCATCATTAAATGCTAATCTGAGCCGCTGAGCGCTGCACTGCAGAAATGAGCTTTTTGGTCTCACGGTTTCTCACTGGTGCCCAAGTAACCCTGTCCTCACACAGTCTCGCTGGCTTCTCCCCTATAGGCCAGCGGGCCATCTGTCCACCCTCACAGCTGTCATCCAGAGCAGCTTTAACCAAAAAGACTCGCGAAACTGCGCGTAACCATACTACTGTTAATCTTAGTGCGTTTGCTATTTTGCCAAGATTATTTTTGGAATTAGGTATTAGGATCAGGGATACTCCTTTACCTTCTGTACAGGCGGTGTTTGTTTTCGTATTGTAATATTGTTCAAGCTACTGCGCAGTGGGACTGTGAAATAATATTGATTCATCATGTAGACAAAGCCCCCAACCATCTTGTCTGTCTTGGCTTACTTATTCACCAAGTTCAAGTATATTCACAAATTTTTGAGCGTCACACAGACAGTGCAGAGGAGGGATAGGAATCATAAGCAATTGAATGATTCTAGTTCTGATTCCTTAACTAGTCCATGTAATGATTCTTTTAGGACTTTTGAGTAGGTGAGTCAAGAATCACTGATAAATGGATTCAATCGTTAAACTGATTCAAACCAGTAACTCCTGAGTTTTGAATCTAATTTGAATCAGTTTGATCCATTTAAAAATAATTTGTTCACGAGTCATTTGTTTGTGAATCAGAATGCAGTAAACACAATTTTCGAGGAGTTGTGAATGGCTGTGAAGCGACATGTGGTAGGTCATGTGACAGTGACAACATGGTGCATGTCATGTAACTGAGTTTCATTCATATTGTCCTTACTCATACTATATAGAACAGGATGCACCAAAATGAAAATTCTTGGCCGAAACCGAGCAAAATGAAACACTGGGCCGAAGGCTGAATACCGAACACGGTTTTTCGAGTTCCATGTATTTTGCCATTTTTTTTCACCATTGCATAAAAGAAATGGCCAAAATATGCTCTTTACTGTTTTGTCATGCTTTTCAAAGAAAAAAAAAAGAAAAAAAAACAATTTAAGAATATTTAAACTTAAATTTTTTTAACATTCTAGCAGACATTATACCAACAAAGCACAATTTAACTTAGTAAAATAATATTTTTGTTGGCCATCAGACCCCCTTCTTGAATCAGGCATGTATTTTTTCTGTACAAATAAAAGCAGCCTTGCTGAGCAGAAGAGACTTCAGATCCCATTTGAACACTGTGTGAATCAAGGTTATTTTCGTAAACGAAAACTAAAACGAAGACTTAAACGATTGATGAATAAAGCGAGGATATTCACTCCAATTCGCTCGAAGACCCCCGCGCTTCAGCGGCGTGGTCCCCACCAAGGTTATTTTTGTAAACGAAAACTAAAACTAAGACTAAAACGATTGATGAAAAACTATTTCGTAAACTGAAATAAAATAAAAACGTCAAAATAATTGAAAAACTAAAACAAAACTAAACTAACAACAGTTATTGAAAAACGAACTGAAATAAAATAATAATTATCAAAAATAAATAATCATTTTCGTAATCATTACATTCTCACCCCTTGGCGGAAATATATACAGAAATATATAGGGCTGTGCGATATTGAAGAAACATGCGATATGCGATAACTCATTAAATAATGCGATATTCGATATGCGATACGATAATGCTTAAAGTGCCACATGCTCAGATGAAACGGTTTTACTCAGCTGTTGCTGAGTCAGTTCCGTGAACTTCTATAACTATCTTATCATATATATATATATATATATGGCTATTTGTATGTATGTGTTATTTAGGTAAGAGCAGTGAGTGATTTTCTCTTTGTCTTTTGTTCATGGCCCCAAATATTGCAAGCTGTAGTGATATGCATATTGCGATATGTACATTTGCGATATTTCGATATATTGCACAGCCCTAACGAGCTGTGTGGAGGTTTAGGGAAATAGCCGACCTGTAATCGCGCATCACGCACATGGGGTTATCTGACGGAGAGACGCAAAGCAGTTTAAAGCCTGCACAGGTCCTGTTTGGTAAACGTGCACCAGCAGTACTTAACAGAACCACCGACCCATTATCTGACAGCAGCACTAATTTAATTCTGTACCAGACCAGAACCGTTTGACATAAAGACCGCGAGTCGCGACCCGAACCGCACTCGCATTAAATCTATTACATCAGGTAAGCAAGATTATTTATTTTTATCATGTAGCCTAACACAAGCAATCAAACCAACATTAGGCATTCTAAGTTGGTGCTTTGAAGAAAAACAGACATGCAACGCAACATAATTAACAGAAAATAAGATGAGAACGCGCATCCTTTCTGTAAACAACACAAAACTTTTGCCTAGCATCTTGTGATCACTGCCAGGCTTTTGAACAAATGTGCATTGGCTAAATCATATCATACACATGCTTATAATTCTTCATAAATGAAAAGAACATTCAAATATAAGCCTTTACTGTTAAATGCGATTGCCGTTATTATTGAATTTCATTAGTCCCAGTTTTGATTGATGCACGGCTGTTCACGGAAAAGTGAGCAAGACACCACAGTTACAATATCATGATTATGGTTAATTAAGAAAAGACATATAACCAAATCAGGCTACATTTATTTTCATACTAAATATCTCAACACACATCATTGGATATGACATTAAGCGCGACTTGATAGATTAAGATTAATAGTGTAGATTAATTTAGTAAAAAAGGCTTGCCTGCTTGCTTTGGCGTATATTTGTATACTTTTACTATCTAATCAATTTCAGCATGCGTTAATTTTGTGTCTTTATATGTTTGCCTCACTAAGGTTAAATTATGCCTACGTCTTTTTTTGGCCTGCGCTCTGGAAGTGATCTGTTAATTCTGCTAAACTTTAATTAAAACTGAAACTAAAACTGAAACTAAACTATTTAAAAACTAAATAAAAATGCGTTCACAAAAAAAAACTAAAACTAACAAAAATATGAATGAAACTAATAAAAACTAAACTGAATTTTATAGCAAATTTGAAAACAATATTAAAATAAAAATTCAAAAATTCAAAACTATAATAACCTTGCTGTGAATGTTATAATAAATGTATTAACAGAGCTGTTGTAATTATTATTATCATTATTGTTGTCTTACGTTTTATTTTATTTTATAGAACAACAGTAAAATTACAATACTAACATTTATGAATGTTGGAGTTCTTGCTTTTTCTCAACTTTTATTTTGGCAGACACGCAGGAAGACGTCAATGCTTCTTTTTGTTGACAACAGCAGATTTATAAATGACTCTCATTACGAATACGTTGCACATATCTCATTGTCACATGCCTTTTAAAAAATTCATAAAAATGTGACTGAGCAACTGACGAGTAACACTTTCAGCACAGATTTTCCTTGCGCTTTGGACTTTGAACCCTTGTTAACTACAAGCAGATCCACCGCGAGCTCGTGCAGCGCTGTCAGAATACATGCAATTCGTACGTGTATTAGAAAACATAACGTTCTGCAGTTTAATTACTAATTGTTTAAGGCCATTTCGCGATTTCAATCATCATACAGTAACCAGCAACAATCACCCATCAAAGACATGCGATGCAGTACTAAACAGTCTCTCGCTGTCGGTGCTTAATGATTTTTGCGTCTTTCTCTGACAGTTTTAAATGCTTCCACACTTAGGCCTATGACATGTTTGATGCATTATAAAGAGTGTGCGCCTCTCACTCTACGCTGGTTGCTATTTGATCGCGTCACGTCATTGTTCGGTACAATTTATTATGTCTTTTCGCTTATTCCGAAACACCGAAAGAGCTTTTTTTGCTATTTTCGGCTGAATAATTTCGGTTGCCAACATTCGGTGCATCCCTAACGGATACCATAGGAATGAATGAGAAGTGCCATAAGCTGAATCCCATCTGTCACAAAAAGTCAGTGACTTCTCTTATAAAACTGCGTATTTTTCGGTGTAAACTCTAAACATAGGTTAATCCAAAAGTTTTGCTTAGTGTAAAACATGTTGGAGATTAGCTGATAGGCTGTCGATTCATTAAATTATAAGCTGTTTCCTCTAAAAAGCTGTTTATTCAGCATAGTGAAACCTCTCCTCCATTGACATCCATAAAAAAAAAAAAAAGGCCTCTGGTCTCCTTTCCTACGTACTGGCAAACTGGAAGCGTTAGCATTAGCCGTTACGCTTTTTTGGCTAAAGGTTGCAGGCTTGCCTTCTAGTGGCTTTGGGAGATTGCCTAATTATTGGGAGGTGCGAGGGTCTGTAGTACTTAACATTGGAAAAATAAGAAAAGACATATAACCAAATCAGGCTACATTTATTTTCATACTAAATATCTCAACACACATCATTGGATATGACATTAAGCGCGACTTGATAGATTAAGATTAATAGTGTAGATTAATTTAGTAAAAAAGGCTTGCCTGCTTGCTTTGGCGTATATTTGTATACTTTTACTATCTAATCAATTTCAGCATGCGTTAATTTTGTGTCTTTATATGTTTGCCTCACTAAGGTTAAATTATGCCTACGTCTTTTTTTGGCCTGCGCTCTGGAAGTGATCTGTTAATTCTGCTAAACTTTAATTAAAACTGAAACTAAAACTGAAACTAAACTATTTAAAAACTAAATAAAAATGCGTTCACAAAAAAAAACTAAAACTAACAAAAATATGAATGAAACTAATAAAAACTAAACTGAATTTTATAGCAAATTTGAAAACAATATTAAAATAAAAATTCAAAAATTCAAAACTATAATAACCTTGCTGTGAATGTTATAATAAATGTATTAACAGAGCTGTTGTAATTATTATTATCATTATTGTTGTCTTACGTTTTATTTTATTTTATAGAACAACAGTAAAATTACAATACTAACATTTATGAATGTTGGAGTTCTTGCTTTTTCTCAACTTTTATTTTGGCAGACACGCAGGAAGACGTCAATGCTTCTTTTTGTTGACAACAGCAGATTTATAAATGACTCTCATTACGAATACGTTGCACATATCTCATTGTCACATGCCTTTTAAAAAATTCATAAAAATGTGACTGAGCAACTGACGAGTAACACTTTCAGCACAGATTTTCCTTGCGCTTTGGACTTTGAACCCTTGTTAACTACAAGCAGATCCACCGCGAGCTCGTGCAGCGCTGTCAGAATACATGCAATTCGTACGTGTATTAGAAAACATAACGTTCTGCAGTTTAATTACTAATTGTTTAAGGCCATTTCGCGATTTCAATCATCATACAGTAACCAGCAACAATCACCCATCAAAGACATGCGATGCAGTACTAAACAGTCTCTCGCTGTCGGTGCTTAATGATTTTTGCGTCTTTCTCTGACAGTTTTAAATGCTTCCACACTTAGGCCTATGACATGTTTGATGCATTATAAAGAGTGTGCGCCTCTCACTCTACGCTGGTTGCTATTTGATCGCGTCACGTCATTGTTCGGTACAATTTATTATGTCTTTTCGCTTATTCCGAAACACCGAAAGAGCTTTTTTTGCTATTTTCGGCTGAATAATTTCGGTTGCCAACATTCGGTGCATCCCTAACGGATACCATAGGAATGAATGAGAAGTGCCATAAGCTGAATCCCATCTGTCACAAAAAGTCAGTGACTTCTCTTATAAAACTGCGTATTTTTCGGTGTAAACTCTAAACATAGGTTAATCCAAAAGTTTTGCTTAGTGTAAAACATGTTGGAGATTAGCTGATAGGCTGTCGATTCATTAAATTATAAGCTGTTTCCTCTAAAAAGCTGTTTATTCAGCATAGTGAAACCTCTCCTCCATTGACATCCATAAAAAAAAAAAAAAGGCCTCTGGTCTCCTTTCCTACGTACTGGCAAACTGGAAGCGTTAGCATTAGCCGTTACGCTTTTTTGGCTAAAGGTTGCAGGCTTGCCTTCTAGTGGCTTTGGGAGATTGCCTAATTATTGGGAGGTGCGAGGGTCTGTAGTACTTAACATTGGAAAAAAGCGTAACTGCTATCTTGAATCACCTGAGGCACCTCAGCCACAGTACACACACACACTTTACTTTTTCGATAAAATAGTTTGGAACTGAAAGGCTACATGACATTTTTCAGAGGCGAGGTATAAGTGTCACTGTTTTTGATGCAGTTAAACTTAGTTTAGCTATTAGTAAAGAGTCGGTTGCCGAACACTGTTGAGAGATGCGTAGATTTAGATAATTCACACACTTAATCTTGCTGTCTCTCTTTCTCTAATAACTGCATTAGTTTACATATCAATGGCTCAAGCCTCTGATACTAGCTTTAAAATTATGTTTTGGAATTGGCAAAGGACACTTGGGAAGAGATGTGTTAGAATTAGACAAAAACCTGACATCTAAAACATCTGAACAATCTCTTGAGGTGTGGTTATGGTTGTATATGTGGAAGATTTTTTTCTGGTCTGTTGATATTTTCAATAATTCGACATACCATTGTCAGTTATTCCTTACTTGTAGTGTCACGGTAAATACAGTGTGCAATCATCTCAGCTCTGATGTCATCCTTACTGTATTGGCTGCACTTGAATCTACATGGGAAAGTTGTTGTTTTTTTTGGCTGGCTTTTGCCTTCCTACTTCCCTCCTTCTCTTTTTCTCCTTTAGAAATAATCTCATGTGCTAACAAGACTGATCTCTCTTTTTTTCAGTCCCCTTGTGAGGATATGGTACTGGTAGGGGGCACTGCTGACCTAAAGCTTTGTCATTTATGGTGTATGTGTTCACAGTTTCAACCTCTGTGGGATATGGAGAGGTCCAGCTGTGCCAGCTTGCACCCACCATGCCAAGAGCAGTTTGGGCCAGAGCATCTGTGTGCCAGTTCATAAGTGTGTGGGGAGGTTTGTGTGCCAGCCTGCTAAATGTACCCGAATTTAACAGTGTCATTTTGTTGGATGTCTGGCTGTGTTTTTGTGTGTGTGTGTGTCCTGAAAATCTGGATCTATATGAAACCGAATAGCAAATTACAAGAGTGTTTTTGATGGATAATGTGAAGTAGTCCATACTATCCATAGTGTCTGTTTGATACGGGTCAAGATGTTGATCAAGCCAGAAAGGGATGTTTAAGGGATGTTTATAGAAGTGTCAATAGCAGAAAATCTAGAAAGTTTATCTTTCTCTGTCTTTCTATCTTTAGTCTATCTCTTATCTCTTAAAATGTTTAATTATTTGTTCATTTACCCATTTATTTATATTACATATTTTTATCAATATTGCTATGAAAATACCTGTAGATGCTGATGTGTCATAAGACAAATAACTTTTTTAACTGTGCATTATATTGTTGTGACGCCTAAATTCACTTGGAGAAGTTTGAATTTATAATTTTTTTTTTTGTGTGTTTAAGGTTCATGAATATAATTGGATTTTATTTATATATATATTTTTTTTTTTTAAATTTTTTTTTTAATTTATATATATATATTGGCCAGAACTGTAATGTTAGTGCCAGTGTTATTTTAGCATTATTGTGATACTATTATATTTTTTATTATTGTTTTTTGTTTATATTTATTTATTTATTTTTTTTTGGATTTCATTTTCCAGTTTATTTTTTTAGTACATGGAGTTAAACTAAATAAAGTTAAGAAATGTTGCCTTAGCAACTAAATGGGAAAAAATAAGTTGAAAGCTTTTTTTATTTTATTTTAGTAATGTTTCTTTTATTTTAGGGAATTTGTTTGTGGTTTTATTTATTTATTTTTTTAATTTTAAAAATGCTTCGAGACATCTGTTTTCTTCCCTTCTGTTGCACTTTCTGTGTTTTTAAACTAAGTCTTATGTAAACAGCCAATTATACAAGGCTTCCTTAAGACTAGTTGATTGACTAATTGTTCAGGCAACCGACTAATAGTTCGATTTTTAAAATGTATGTTGGTACTCTTGTAGGGCTGTCACGATTATGAAATTTGGCTGACGATTAATTGTCCAAAAAATAGTCACGTTGTTGCGATTAATTGTCTGTTTTAGGGCTTTGGCGATTATGACGATTATGCCGATTATCATGATTAATTGACTGTTTTTATGGCTTTCATTATATAATTGTGATTAATTTAAGGGATCAGTAAATAATTATGATGTTATCTTTTAATCTTTTTGAGTTATTATTTTGCAGTGTAAGATTACATAGAGTATTCCAAATTCTAAAAATCGGCCAATCTTCCAATCGCCAATCCAACACCAGCGCAATTTTTTTTACACCACTACAGAATATCAATACTGTGTTTGTGGAACTAATGGTAGCTCTTTTAAACCCTTTGTTAAACGCAATCCACTAAATACTCACTTCCTCATTACAGAGAAAAACTACATTTGAATAAAAATATATAATCTATGAAATTAAACTAGCTGACTGTATAATTTAGCAGCAAAAACAATATCTTGAAAAAAAAAATTGGTGCACATTATACAATTTAAACATATTTATTGTTAACTATTTGTATTCTTACAAAATACATTCATGAA
>NW_015542366.1:267134-270117 GCF_001515605.1 Sinocyclocheilus anshuiensis | reverse complement strand
CAAACTCCCTGATTAAACATTAAAGTACACTAGTGCGATAAACAGTGCAAATTTTCATCGGTTTTTATTCAATATTGTGAAAATTATTCATAAATAATGCTTTTTTCATTCAAAAAATGAGGTGTCTACTCTCAGATAAATGAGGCCTACGATTAATCAGAAGCAATTATAAATACAAAACCAGTCCTAAATGAAAGAAAAGAAGTTGACAAAAAGATTGAATCCAATCTTTGGTGATAATATAGCATAATGAGTGATTTATAAGCAATTTTATGAGGCCGGGTCCTTTTTGCTCTGTAAACTCGTAAGTGTGATAGGGTTTTGAACACAACACAAGGGTTAACATAGCAAAAGAGCAAAAAGTTTGGTGTATGACTCCCCCTTGTCTCGTATAAAAAGCACAATAATGTGTCTGAAACAACCGCGGTTAGATCAAATAATCGCGAATAGACGGTTATTTAATTATCGCGACAGGCCTAGACTCTTGTGCACATGAAGTATTGTATTGTGTCTCTGGTTGTGTGTGAATGCATGCACGTGCACACACTTACGTGCCAGTGCACATCACCCTTCTCACCAGCTGGTCGTCTGACATCATGTCACCATGGCGCCAGGCCTTTGGCGGCCTGTAGAAGCCTGCAGCACCATGCCAACAACAGACACAGACACACACACACACACACAGAAACAGGAGTTTAGTCTTGCATTTAAGGAGCGGGAACACCATGCCAACTCTGGTAGCCAAGCAGGAGAGCCTTCTACTGCAGACACACACACAGGAGCGAGTGTGATCCATGTCAGCAGTGGTCTCAGATCAGGAGAGCTCACTTCACTAGACAGACACAGACACTCCACTGAACAAAGGAACATACACAGCCAAGAGTGCAGCGCTGCATTTAGAGAGAATGAGGAGGAGAACGGATAGAGGCACTGAACATTTGTCTACTGTTTAAGTTTGCTGGGTTCAGCCCAGGCCTGCACAGTTTACGGATAATGCGTTTGGAAAATGTTCAGGCGCTGTGGAGGAAACAGATGCATGCCTGGTAGAAGTGGGCATTTGAACATTTGAACAGCATGTAGGTATTGTGTAGAGCAGTGTTTTTCAGGCTGGGGTCTTTTTGAGTTGAAAATACAAAAATCACACTGCAAAAAGCAAAATAGTAGAATGCAAACACAACCGTACACATATGGTGTTCTGGGGTTAATGAAAGTGGTTCTTGGTTCAAAAGTGTTTGAGAAACCCTTTTTTTCAGTTTAGTTTCCATTTAATCCAAACCACTTCTCCTAAGAAGGGTTGCAAGGATGTTGCATCCTGTAGCATCATGAGCTATAGGCTAGGAAACACCTTGGATGTTTTTGTTTTTTTGTTATTGTGAGGATGATGGATTTTTCTCTTTGCTTCTTGATTTCCTTGGTCTGTTTCTTGCCAATAAATTGGTTTGGACAATATATTAGTCTGTTAATAGATAACAATAACTGTTGAAAAGTAAATTGTCTTTATTTACTCACACTGATGTTGTTCCAAACTTTTCTTTCTTGCACAGAACACAAAAGAACATATTTATCATAATGTCTAGCTGCTGTTTTGACGTACAATGAAAGTTTATGAGGCGAGAGACATTCTTTGTCAACATGCATAATTATTGTATGAAAAACAGTTTCTATATGAATATATCACTGTATGATTTCCTTTGTGTTTCACGCGAGATAAAGTCATGCAGGTTTGGAAAATGATCACAGTCTGCTTTTGGGTGAACTATTCCTTTTACTGTAATCTTAGTTTAAAACTTAGCTTAAAAAATATTTTGGTGTGAATTCTTAAATATTGTGTGTAACAAATAAAATCAGCCGAGTGGGCAGTTATTAGCCAGTGATGTGCTAAACATGATATTGTTAACACCATCATGATGCAGTCTCTTATTTATTTATTCATTTATTTATATTTATATTATTCTTATTTATATTATTTTATTTATTTGTATTTATTCATTTATTTTTAAAGAAATTAATTTCACAGCATTTATTTGTCAAGGATGCATTAAATTAGTCAAAATGGAACAGTGAAGACATTTTAGATTGTTAGCAAAGATTTTTATTTAAAAAATGCTGTTCATTTATCAAAGAATGCTAAAAGATTTATTCCCACAAAAATATTAAGCAGTGCGGTTTCAACATTGATAATAAGAAACCTTTCTAGAGCAACAAATCAGCATATTAGAATGATTTGGGAAAGATCGTGTGACACTGAAGACTGAAGAATTAATGCTGAAAATTCAGCTTTGAGATCACAGGAATAAACTACATTTAAAAAAAATATTAGAACAAAAAAACTGTTATTTACAATTGGAATATTTCACACTATTACGGTATGCTGTATCTACTGTTTTTCTTAAGCCTTGGTGAACACAAGAGGCTTCTTTCAAATACGTACAAAAATTATTACTGACCCCAAACTTTTGGTAAACCTGTGAACATTAACAGTTTCAGCAAAAAAAAATTCCTTGACACATTTTTCTTTTCTCCAGCTTTTACAGCATTTGTTCCAGGCCTAAAGAATCAATGAAATACTGTTGTCAATTAGGCTTGCCGGGATAGACAGTGTTGACGGTGATACCGGTGTTAAGCTGCAACACTGGTTACGTCCACTATTACGGTATGCTGTATCTACTGTTTTTCTTAAGCCTTGGTGAACACAAGAGGCTTCTTTCAAATACGTACAAAAATTATTACTGACCCCAAACTTTTGGTAAACCTGTGAACATTAACAGTTTCAGCAAAAAAAAATTCCTTGACACATTTTTCTTTTCTCCAGCTTTTACAGCATTTGTTCCAGGCCTAAAGAATCAATGAAATACTGCTGTCAATTAGGCTTGCCGGGATAGACAGTGTTGACGGTGATACCGGTCTTAAGCTGCAACACTGGTTACGTCACTTGCCCACCGCGTCACCGACCCCCACCGTCGTTTTGATTTTTTATAGTAAT
>NW_015542366.1:265069-266899 GCF_001515605.1 Sinocyclocheilus anshuiensis | reverse complement strand
GAAGCGCCCACGATAACAATATTGTGCATATTCATTACCGTGATATATCGCATCACCGAATACCGGCTAGGCTTGCCGCGATATACGGTGTTGACGGTGATACCGGTGTTAAGCCGCAACACCGGTTACGTCACTTGCCCACCGGGTCACCGACCCCCACCGTCGTTTAGATTTTTTTATAGTAATAAAAATTATTTAGTTCAGTAAAAGAACAGACACTACAATTAAAAACTGAACGCGGCTGCTCAATGCAGTTGAACGACAGTTGCATCACAGATCAGATTTCATTTATCCAGTGAGGAGAGTGAGGAGAGCTGACTGACAAGAAGAGTGAGGGGAGACGGACAAGATGATCGCGGATGATTTAGTTTCGAAACAAGATGCAAAAGCGCCTGTTTGGCAATATTTTGGATTTTGAAAAGCCTGTTGACTTTTGCCTATTTATCTAAGGTGATTTTGGCAGTTTTTTTAAACATTAAAATGAACTGCCTAATTCAAAAGTGAAAGTAAAATGCGCACGGCGCTTTTAAGCTATTTAAAAGCGAGGGAAAAATTAAAACGAACTAAAAACAAACAATTGCTTTACTCCGAATTGCCGCTATTTTAAAGTGAAAGTAAAATGGGCACACCACTTTTACAAGCTATTTAAAAGCGAGGAAAAGAGGGAACGCCCCACCCCCACGGTGATACCGGTATTACCGGTGTTGTCACACGTCGATTAACCGGTGGGAAAATTTCCTCACCGTCACAACCCTACTGTCAATCCCAAACACTGACTGTACGAACATTAGTCATAGAGTACCACTTTTGTTTTTTGTGATTTTTGAGGGTCTGTGTTTGAAAAAGAGTCTGATCTAGAATCAGACTTCCTGTTTTTGATACAATACCTTTATGCTTTCTAGATAATCAATTGTGTAGTACCCTGTCTTTCTTTGTGAGGGCCATAGACTTATTTTTGTTCTACTGTACTAGACAAAGAGGGAATCATTGCCTTCCTGCAGTAGGCTAGCGTATAGGTTTCTACACCAGTCCTCTTTGAACAGATAAACTGGTTTGTTGGAGCATGTGTGGAATGCTATTGTGAAAGCGCCGTACAGCAAAAGGTTAAGTCGTACTATGTCTGCTTGCGTCACTGTCTGCTGATGGGAGGCTGGGTGTATGTGTGTTTGCACACAAAAGAACCTGTAATTTGAGGCAACGATATCTGACAGACTCATGACGGCACCCAGTTGTGGTACATCTTATGTACGTCATGCGTTTGTTAGCACCTCTGTGTGCTTGTCTGCCGTCACCTAGCTCAATGAGGACACAACGTAAACCTTTAATTAGCACATAAGTATAAAACTGTTAGAAAGATTGACTATAATATAACACTGGGTGTAGATACCGGCGAGTTGAAGGATGTTTTTAGGTCTTGAATGAGGGAAATCACCTTGAAGTGATTGACAGAAAACAAGGGAAGGCGAGGAAAGTCGTAAATGTTTTATGTTTTGCGAGATTGTTAAAAAGTTATGAGTGTTGTTTATGATTTCATTGCAGATGTAAAGGAACAATCGCCCCATAATGAAAATTGTCATTAATAACGCCCTCTCATGTTGTTCTAAATGGTGGAGCAGAGATTTTCAACTTTTTGTCTGTTTTGCTTTTTTTATAGCATTAGAAAAAAAAAGTGTTTGCGAGTTGAATAGGTTTGTGATTAATCATGATGAACAACTAGTCATTGTACTAAACTGGCTATTCAATTAGGGTCTAGTTGACTAGTTGTTGTTGTTTTGTGTGTGTGTGTGTGTGTGTGTGTGTGTGTGTGTGTGTTTTTTAATAAATTTTTTT
>NW_015542366.1:258463-263463 GCF_001515605.1 Sinocyclocheilus anshuiensis | reverse complement strand
TATTTAATTTTATACTTTTTTAAATACTTGCCTATTTAATTTTGTACTTTTTTAATACTTGCTTTATTTTATTGTATACTTGATTATTTTATAATTATTATTTATTTATTTATTTTACTTAATTTACAGGAGATAATAAAGGGGTGAGTAAACCTTTAAAAAAAAATTTGTTATTTTGGATGAACTATTCCTCTTTTTTGGGTTCTGGTCTGGAAAAATAGTTTTTGTGGATGTATATGTAGTAGACATATGAAATAGTCTTTTGATGTGTTTTTGATGTGTTTATCTCATACACAGAATCTGCTATTGCAGTCACATTAGGTCAACATCTATCTCTCACTCTCTCTTTCCTAAACACATTCAAGTCACTGTGCGGTGACCATAGAATAATCTGAAATCTGCAGTCGTTCGGTCTCTGGTAGTGGCTTAACATCACAGTGGAGCTCGTACTGAATGTGACTTCCTCAGATAATATGGCCAATTGATGTCACATCAGGAGAAATAATTTCGCTATTGAAACAACAGAGAAATGGTTCTCATGTGGAGATGCACAGTTTCTCACTGTTTGATTTGGTATAATATTCTGCTGACCCAACTATATGCCTTTTTACTTGATATTGATGCTCACATTTATTGAAAACCCACATATGTCGTAGACGAGGCCTGGTGAATCGTGCACGTGCTTCGACAAATAGGGTGCATGAATCTTTAATTCACAATACTACTCCTATTCTGCAATTCTATCCAGTTAAAACTAGTACAAAAAAGACAATCTTCACTGGACTTGACAGTGACAATGAGCCAGATGTCTAAAATGCAGGAAGACTCTTTTAATGACTTTGGGGAAAGAGGAAGCTGGTTGTAGATCAGCTCCTGTTTAGAGTAGGAAGTGACCTCATTAGATGAGGAAACTTCTGATGGGATTTAGAGCATCACTTTGAAACAAAACAATGCGTCATTTCTTTACGACGTTGTATTGTCTGCTTTTTGTTTGAATGTGGGTTTTGAAGCTCAGTTTTTAACTGTAGGCAACGCGTGTTTGCATCAGTGCTTGCAATCTTTGATAAAGTTCTTTCATGTATTATTTCTATGAGTTTATTGTATTTGGGAACACCCACACACTCACACTTTCTCTTTCTCTCTCGTTCATTCATCTGCTCTTGAACTGAAAGGTTAAAAGCTTGCTGATTTCATCAGGCTTCATGTTCATGCTGCTCTTTTTAATGCAGTGGATGAATACAGTGTCTGGTGGCTGACAAGCTCCAAAAAGACAAAAAAGCACCAAAATAGACCAAAAAAAATAGACCAAATGTCTCTCTGAAGTCCCCTGAATCATAAATTGCTATACAAAAGATTGGGGTTGGTAAGATGTTTTTTGTGTTAATGAAATAAGTTTCTTATGCTCTCCATGGCTCGATTTATTCGATCAAAAGTACAGCAAACACATTAATATTATGAAATATAATTACAAATTAAAATAATGGTCTTTTGTTTTAATATTTTTTTTAAATGTAATTTATTCCTGTGAGGCAAAGCTACATTTTCAGCCAATTTTTTTTCTTCAGGTTTCCTTGATGAAAATCTATTTTCTCCACAAGCACGCGTCGGAAATGTAACGCCCCTTACCATAATCGCGAGCGTCAGCTTTCAAGTAAATATCAAGACAGTTAATAAATTTTAGCAAATGGCTGCAATATAACAAAGAGTGAAAAATTGAAGGGGGTCTGAATACTTGCCGTACCCACTGTATATATATATATAAGTGAAAGTTTAGGTAACGCGCAGAAATTCTTGGTATCCAAATTCAAATTCAATTCTTGCTTTCTCATGTTTAAAAACACAAGATTCATTGTCATTGATATAACACCTGGAGCGTTACATCTTGATCGGCAAGTAAGAATATGTGCAGATGCAACTGACATTTCAGAGCTACTGCTGACGGCTAGATTTTAATGAAAAAAGTGAAATCATACAGGTATTAAATGACAAATGTTGATTTTGCTTAACTATTTCTTTCACAGGTTTCATTATTACAGCATATAGTGTGAGTGTGGGGGCGGGTTTGACAAGCTTGAAAATTTTGTTATAATGATACACTTCTCAAACAAGTGTCATTCAATCAAAAGCTGCTTCACCCATCTATTATTAATCAAGCCATTACCTCATTCTGTTCTGCAGATCTGGCTTTAACACGCTACTCTTGCCTCTTAAAGTATTTCCTCAGTGGTGTTACATTGGTCCTCAGAGTGTGTTTAATATATGTGTATTCTCTGTCTCTCTCGCTCTCAGATCGTTGTGCGGTTGGTGGTGTTCTGTTGCAGTCAGTGCAGTCATGGCCACAGCTATATCGTGACATAGAGGGACATGGTGAGTGCAGATTACATATCTTATTTTCATGACTTTAAGACATCCATGTCAGACAATTCAAAAGTTTGAGGTCTGGTAGAATTTTTAAATATTTTTTTAAAAAGTCTCATGCTCTCCAAGGCTGCATTTATTTGATCAAAATACAGTAAAAACAATAATACTGTAATATATTATTACAAATATAAAGAACTGTTTTCTTTATTATATTTGAAAATAATTTATTCAGGTGATAGCAAAGCGAAATTACTCCGGTCTTCAGTGTCACATGATCCTTCAGAAATCATTCTAATATGCTGATTTGGTGTTTAAGAAATATTTCTTATGGTTATCATTGTTGAAAACATATGTGCTACTTAGTATTTTTGTGGAAACTGTGTATTTTTTCCCAGGACTTTTTAATGAATAGAAAAACTGCATTTATATGAAATAGAAACCATTTGTAACATTACCAATGTCAATTTAATAGGCGTGTGCGCAAATAGTCGAATATTCAATCTGTAATTATTATTTGAAAAATAAAAACACTAATCCAATTTTACTACGTGTTGTTTTGCTGGTCTTAAATGCAGGGAATCCGTGATAAATCCTAGGCATGCAAACTAAAAGTCAGTTATAACTAAATGCACTGGGTGGCACTGTGGAGCGTGTTAACAAGCTGATTGTATTTGATCACAGAATGTCGTCATCTGCCTCGCGAAGTTTGGAATTACTTTGATCAAAATTATCTTATTAAATGAACTTACAAATTGGAATTACTTTTGATCAAATGAACTATCTCTTGCAGCGTCTTATGCATGAAACGGCTTTCTAAAAACGCGGCGCTCAAGTTAAAAGAAGTTCACTCCCATCTTGCATGTTTTACCTATTCCACTGCCCGCGTCGCATCTTTGTCAAAACAAAAGCGCATTCTGTGCGAACGGCGCCTCGATATTTGAGCGCGTCTCATGTAAGCGGTTAATCATGTGCGCCGACATGCGGTTGGATCGTTCTTTTCTCTTTACTGTTATCATTGGCATATTGTCAAAGCGTCTAATTCTGACGTTCGGTAATATTTCTATTCAAAATCGCGATTCCTCGATTTCTAAAAAATAAAATCATGGCAAAACATTAAATTCGAATTAATCGATAAAATCAGAAAAATTGCCCAGCCCTGATATATATGGGTGGTCACTGGGGGTCCCTGGCACAATTTTCCCTGGAAATTTTCAAGGGGCTTTATAGCACACACTGTTTGTTTGACCTACAGTCAAATTTCCAAACCAAAATACACATATAGATCTCATCAGGCTGAACAACTTTTGTGCTGACAGTCAGCGAAGTTGGCTATTCAGGGCTTTGTGAAAACCAGATTGCTGTGGAATTTGCAATACTCCTTTTAGGGTTTTCATTCGATTGGCACCAAACTCTGTCACCATGATCTCAAAACACTTGGGGTGCATAATTGTGAAAGGATTTTTGATATCTCGAATGGTTTGGCCGTGGTGAAGCGACAAATTTCAAGAAATGAGAAACAGGAAGTGTATAATAACTTTTGCATACATTGTCCGATTTTGGTCAGTCTTCAGCAGTTTATTCGTTTTATGAGGCAGTTCACATAGATGTGACTTTAGAGGTCAAATTTATAGCGCAACCAACTGGCAGCAGTAAGTGTATCAGCCTCTTATTTTTACTCTAGTTGCTTCAAACTTCATGACAAAACATGGCAGATGTGAAACTGCATGATGGAATTCTTGATATCGTAAATAGTGTTGCCATGGCAACTGTCAAACTTTAATATTGTTTTCAGGTGTTTGAGCCACTTAACATGCTTAGAATTTCATGAAACTCGACACACACATCACAGTTATAGACCGTTACACATTGGCGGAAACTCATAAATGGGTGTGGAGGAGGTGCTCTATAGCGGCACCTTTTGTCACCAAACTCTGTACATATATTGTTCTCATCAAGCTGGGCAACTTTATAATTTACAGTCATTAGCTATGACCAACAGGAATTCAAAAAAATCATGCTGTGGATTTTTGCATACTCTCCATCTTGGGCAATCATGCAATTCACAACAAACTTTGTCTACACGATACCAAAACATTGAGGTACCTAAATTACGAACAGATTTTGGATATCTCAAACAGTGTTGCCACGGTGAATTATTAAAGTAACCGTAAAAAAGGAAGCACTCTTGATGTTCTAGAGTAACCCTTTCATTGCTGTAACCTTTAAAACCAGACTGCCAGTGAGTTAAATGCATGTGCCCACTGTGCAACTTTTCCTGAAGCCACTGGGGGGCTTGGGCCCGTCGTTGACTTAAAAAAAAATAGGTTATCGTGTCTTGAGCTGCGGCTGTAATTAAATGCACCTGAAAGAGCTAATCAGGGTCTTTAATTCACATATAAATTACAGTCAGGTGTGTTAGAGCAGATCTCTGCTAGAAGAAAAATCTGCAGGTGCAAGACTGAGTCCTTCTAGCTGATAGACTAATTATGTGAAGTCACTTATCAGTTCATAAGTGTGCTGTTTTAAGTGTTTATGGTGGGCCTGTTTCTGTAAGTCTCTGCAGCAGCTCTATGGTGTAACATCACAAGTATGACACGCATATCATAAGGCATAATGTGATAAATCCTGTCTTTTCGACT
>NW_015542366.1:255827-257975 GCF_001515605.1 Sinocyclocheilus anshuiensis | reverse complement strand
TGCTGGCGGGGAAAGAGTTAAGTGTCTGTGTTAATCAGAGTGTGAACCAGTGTGGCAAGCTATACTTTTAATGTGGTTAAAATAAAAAAGCTCATTATTGGAAAAAGTGCACTATTTGGAAGCTGAACTTCTTTAATACTGCTGAGAAATGTAGTTAAATTAAGTATTGCTAATTTTATTTGGTGTTATTTTAGTGTTATTTATAAACTATTTTCGGATTTATTAATATTTTAAATTGGCTTTTGATTTTTACATTTCATTTTAATTTCAGTTTTAGTACTTTGTCAATTTTATTAATAATTTAAGCAATTTAGTAACTTAGTCATTTTAAATTTTTTTTAGATTTTAATTTTAATTTTAGTTTGTTGTTTGTCATTTTTATTAGTTTTTCATTCTTAATATTAATTTATTAATGCTTTTATTAATTTATACATTTCAATTTTACTAATACTAGGCAGTGTTATTTTAGCATTATTTATAAACTATTATAGTATTTATTAATATTTTTATATGCAAAGATGCTAGTAATGAAAAAATGTCTGACAGACATTTCTGGCTGGATGAAGGATCATCACCTTCGACTCAACCTTGCTAAGACAGAACTGCTCGTGGTCTCAGCCAACCCAACACTTCATCACAACCTCTCTATACAGCTAGGTTGGTCAAACATAACTCCTTTTAGGACAGCCAGGAACCTTGGAGTTCACACACAATTACAAAAAAAATTGTTTTCGCCAGCACCTGACCAATTAGTACTAGCACTTACCTATTCTATTCTATTCTATTCTATTCTATTCTATTCGGTCTAATTTATTTATATATATATATATATATATATATATATATTTAATATTTATATAAAAAAAACACCTCGCTTTGTACACTGTGCTAGACTAACTGAGACTTGTCACAGCACTTGTATATTGTTGCTCTCTTGTTGGTCTGATTGCTTCTACATTGTAAGTCGCTTTGGATAAAAGTGTCTGCTAAATGACTAAATGTAAATGCAAAGGTCATGAGTATGATTCAAGCAATCCAGTGTATAGTCTGAAAGCACTGATTTATGCTGTTTTATGCAAAAGCTTCTGCCAAATGCATGAATGGATACCTAGTCGGTCTGCCATGGCCCTGCAGTTGTTTTGTAATCAACAATTGACAAGAAGATCTGCTTGTTTGTGTCTTTGTGACTGCAGGCACTCAGCCAAAGTAGATGGTCAGTTTAGACTGGTTTCTTATTGATTATTTGTGCGTTATAAATGGGATATGCATATGTCTGGCCTTTTTATAAGGAATGAAGACATTTCTATGTAACCATCTAACTCTGAGTGGTTCAGATTGATGGATTTTATGTCTACTGTTTTTTCTGGCCGCTATATCCAGCTGTAAATCATGCTAGCTGTCTCTTTAGCTGTCTTTTATTATATTAACAGAAGCTACATCTAATAGCAATATAATACCAGTTTCATACGCTGCCTTTATTGGTAAAGACTAGGATTTGGGTAAGGAAAACCACAGCTAGCATTAAACGACAACTTAAGTGCGTGCATGTGTTTATTTTATTTATATTTTTCCACCCAAAGGCAATGGTTTTCAAGGTTATAGCATCTCTTTTTTTTGTCTGTGTGAGGAAAAATATGAGAAATCCTTTTCACTATGATGTGCGTGTGTGTTCGGGCCCACACGTCTCCTACACACATGCACACGCTCTTTATGATTTATAAGTGGGAGTTTACAGCCCTTGAGCCATGCAAAATGGAAATGGAGTTTAGGAAGCTTTGCTTTAACTGAATATGGGTGGCAGGACCTCTGCCGTAAACAGCCCATTACACAGTTCATATAGTCATTTAAGCCTCACGGCTCTGTGGCTTCCAGTGCGGCTGTCTGTGTGCGTGACGCACCTCCTGCTATTTTTCTATTTGCCTGTTTGCGTTCCTGATGATGCCCTGCAGCAGCACCGACGGCCGGCCACATCCTGAGCGCCTTGATACTGCTGCGTCAGTTTGTAGGTAATGGATTGTGGAAACACAGTGAACGGGCTTGATCCCCTTGTGTAGCTAGTTGGAACAAAACTTCTTTTCTTTTCTTTTCTTTTCTTTTCTTTTCTTTTCTTTTCTTTTCTTTTCTTTTCTTTTTTAATTTCTTTCTTTC
>NW_015542366.1:249043-255662 GCF_001515605.1 Sinocyclocheilus anshuiensis | reverse complement strand
CTTTCTTTCTTCCTTCCATTTAATTTCTTTCTTTCTTTCTTTCTTTCTTTCTTTCTTTCTTTCTTTCTTCCTTCTTTTTCATTTCTTTCTTTCTTTCTTTCTTTCTTTCTTTCTTCCTTCCTTTTCAGTTGTTTGTTCTTTGTTTCTTTTTTCCTTCCTTCCTTCCTTTTCTTTTCTTTTGTTTGTTCTTTCTTTCTTTCTTTCTTTCTTTCTTCCTTTTAATTTGTTTGTTCTTTGTTTCACTCTTACATTTTGGTTCTTTACTTTTCTTTTTTTTACCTTTTCATTTGTTCTTTCTTTCTTTCTTTCTTTCTTTCTTTCTTTCATAGGAATACATATGTACATAGGAAAATATATGTAGGTAATTTTTATTTATTTATTTATTTTTACAAATTATAGTGTGAATATTTCCACTCTTTTCTTTTCTGTACCTCCAGCCTTTTGAAAATATATGTATATGCTCACTAATAATATTACATTGGAAAATATGTATGTAGGTACTTTTTGCTTTTATTTATTGAAACGTTGACACTTTTTTAATTTTTTTTTATTTTATTTCATTAAGATTATCGTGTGAATATTCCCAGCCTGCATTGTTGAAGTGTTGGGATGATTTCCTCCGTCCATCCCAGATTTAACTGTATATCTTGTCACACTGGCCACTGTTTTCACCTCTTTCTTGTTCCCACTCGCTCAAGGCTGGACAGGAAGTGTAAGAGCATTCTGGAATGTTTGTCCATTTCTGAGAAGGAAGTGGAAATTTCTGAGGTTGAATGCGTGTGTGTCTCTGTCCCTGTTTCTAGCTCCACAAGTTCAAGACGCATTCCAGGCTTCGTAGACAGAATCGGATGTTCATTTAACTTTTTGGTTTGTTTTGTTTTCAAGTCAACGTGAGATCAAAATAGACACAAATTATTTGGTGTTTTTTAGAAATGTGATTTTTTTTAGTTTTATTTATCAATGCATGTTTCAAAGAGAAAACTCTGCTTTTTCTTCTAAATGTGATAAATGTAATAACTTGCTTTTTCACAAACGCCAATCCATGTTGACTGTTTAATACCGTTCCAGTAGATCTTGGGATTCCAGCCCTCTGTGTCAATAGAAAAGTAGCAAAACTACACTATAGCTTTAAGTGCACATGCATTCTAAATCTTCCCGCAGATTGATGGGTACGGGTGTGTTTTTGAGGCTGTCGTAGATCCAGGGCTTGTCGGTCGGGGTTGCCTTGGCAACGGTGTTTGTGGGTGTGCGTGCATGAAGAGTAATGTCTGTGGCGGGCTGGAGAAGGCTTGACGGCCATGCTGCTGCCACTGTACGCCATTAGAGCTCAGCACCGGAGCAGCACACCGGCCTCTCACACTGCAAACGCTGAAATCTGAGAATGTCAGTATGCAAGTGTGGGTTCAGGAGAAGAGAGAGGGGCCATGCAAGGAAACCATGTTTTAAATGACAAAAAAATGAAATGGCTGCCTCAGTTGACATGCTCGTTTCTCGTTATTTGTTTCCTTTTTACTTTTTGTGATATTAAGCAGAGCACTGTGCTTATACACTACCGTTCAAAAGTTTTTTTTTTTTTTTTTATCGTTTTATACAAGGATGCATTAATTGATCAAAAGTGACAAGTACATTTATAATGTTACAATTTCTATTTTAAATAAATGCTGCTGTTTTGAACTTTTCATTTAAGGAATCCTGAAAATAACGTTTCACAGTTTCCACAAATGCAGCACAACTGTTTTCAAAATTGATGATTATAATAAATGTTACTTGAGCAGTAAATCAATATTTTAGAATGATTTCTGAAGGATCATGTGACACTGAAGAATGATGCTGAAAATTCAGCTTTTACAGCACAGGAATAAATTACATTTTAAAATATATTAATATAGACATTTTAATTTAAATTGTAATAATATTTCACAATATTACAGTTTTATTGTATTTTTAGTTAATACATGCAGCCTTGGCCAGTATATGAGACTTAATTAATAATTTTTAAAAAATTAAAAATTAAAAATCTTCCTTTAAAAATAACCTTCCATTTAAAAAAATGGACCCCAAACTGTATTTGCTTGCTTTTGCACTGTAAATAAATCACAGATCAACTTGATCTTTCCAGGTAACTAGACAGGAGAAAGTAAACAAATTTAGACTGATTACTTAAAACATATAATGTTATTTATGTTTTATAAACTTATAAACAAACATGTTACCTTTTTATAATAATTTTAGTCAACAACAAGCATTAATGCCTAACAGATCAGTAGATATGTACCTTCCCGCTTTCTCTGTTGCCATGAATATAAAGCAACGAAAAGCTACAAATCACAGTGTGAAACACAATTTGCTGAGATTGTTTTAATCATGTCACCTATGTCCCCAAATAATTTTTCACATTCGCATGCCTTAATTTAACTTGCAAATTTGAGCAATATGCTCACACTGTAGCGCCCTGATATTAAATGGGTCTAGATGGTTTGTTTGAAAATGGTATAATAAACTGTCAGAAATGGTTTATAGGTAATTTAAATGAATTAATGTGATCTCAATAAGAATTAATATGCATTTGAGTATGATTTTTTCCCCCTTATTTAATTCTGATCAGCCCTTAAGCATTTATAAGTTTAGTGTACAATTATATTAAATTCCCAAAATGGAGTCTTGGGGTTGAGTTAGCACTCTTTCAGTGCTCACTGTTAGGCCGGGAAGGAATATGTGAGATGCTTGCATCATTTAAGTGTTTTGGAAGCTGTTCTGAATATTTTCTGGATGACAACGCAGTCTGACGCTGCAGCTTTTTTAGAGAGTTCTCATATCTTATGAAAGCTAGAGTTTGCATACAGACAGAAGCCCCTACATGTTAACACAATCTCATTTACACACAGAAGCACTAGCACACCCTGAAAGACAAACTTAATCATTCCCACTCTTGTGAATTATTATTATTATTATTATTATGATTATTATTATTATTATTATTATTATTATTTTGTATGTTACTGTCGAGTGTAAAGAATTGTGCTAGTCAGTTATCAGTTGAGTTGTCGACTCACCCACAGCTGTTTCTGTTCGAGAAATCTGGGTTACAAGATGGTACATATTATGTGCCTCTTGCTCTCTCTCTCTCTCTCTCTCTCTCTCTCTCTCTCTCTCTCTCTCTCTACACTTCGGATTTAACATCAGATTTGGGCTTTGGTAATCATATACATTACCGTTCAAAAGTTTGTAAGGGTCTTATGTATGTGTGTGTATGTGAAAAGCCTCATGCTCTCAAAGTCTACATTTATTTGATCAAAAATTCTGTAAAAATGGTAATAATTTCATCTCAATATTACTATTTAAAAAGACTTTCTATTTGAATATTTCAATGTATTCCTATGATGGCAAAGCTGAATTTTCAGCATCATTACTCAAGTCTTCAGTGTCACATAATCCTTCAGAAATCATTCTAATATGCTGATTTGCTGCTCAATAAACTTGTTATTATTATTATCAGTATTGAAAACTATTATGCTGCTTAATATTTTTGTGCAAAACATTATTTTTAGGATTCTTTAATGACTAGAAAGTTCAAAAGAAAAGCATTCACTTGAAATAGTCAATTCACCTATATTGTCACAAAAGATTTCTGGGTAGCACTTTATTTTACAGTTTTTTTCCGCATGTACATACTATTTATTTATTATAGCAGCTACAATAACTGGATAATAACTAGGTACTAAACCTGAGCCGACGCATGCTGTAAAATAAAGTGTAACCGATTTCTGTCACTTTTGGTCAAAGTAGTGCATCCTTGCTAAATATAAATATTCGTTTTCTTTAGAAAAAAAAATACTGACCTAAAACTTTTTAACTGTGTATTATGTGCTATGTAGCTTTCATGCAAAAAGGTTAATATTCATCCTAGTTTGAGAGCAGTGGTATCAAGTGGAAAGCACAACAGTTTGGCACAATATAATGTGGTGTGGATCAAGATTAGCAAATCAAACTATTTCAAATCAGAGTACATCATGAGACTGGCTTTCACTAAATATTGCAAGATATTGTCCAGTTGGTTATTTTGTTTGGACTGAGTTTTCCATTCTTATTACAGAGCCTTGCATGATGGTTCTCCTCACTTTAACTGTGTTCTCAGCATGATGTTCTATTGCAGACGGCAAAATCCACCAGCAGACTGGTTTCAGTCTATCGCACGCCTCCTTCTGAGATGTTTCACGACTACTTGTTTTCAACAAATCGTTCTTTTGGTGGCCTTCGGTCTGACTCTTCAGTGAGTTTTGGGTGATGGCCACTGCCTGGCAGATTCACAGTTCCACATTTTCTCACCTTCAGCTTCAGTGTTTTGGCGAATATGCAGTCACTTGAAATGTGCTTATATTCTTGGCGTGCCTGCTATTTTTTTAATTTTTTTTTTGTAATGTTGGGTGTTTTTCATGGTGTTCTAAATTGGTGTGGATGTTCATAGCCGTTTGAGGTGATTCAGAACTCTTATGGAACATGTCTGCACTAGGAATCGATTTTCAACCGGCTCGCAGTTAATCGTTACATCCCTAGTCTGCACAGGTGGACAAACAAGTAAACATGTGACTTGGAGTCGGATACTTCAGAGCTAATGTAGGTGTGGCAATGCAAGGGGAAAAGTAGACTCACATATACATTGGCATTCAAAGTTGTTGTTTTTTTTTTGTTGAGAATTTTTGAATTTTTTTTCCAGCAAAGATGCATTAAATTGATCAAAAGTGACAGTAAGACATGCATAATTTTGCAAAAGATTTAGAAATAAATACAAATAAATACTGTTCTTGTGAACTTTCTGTTCATCAAAGAATCCTGAAAAGAATGTATCACGGTTTGCACAAAAATATTAAGCAGCATACTGTTTTCAACATTGATTAAAATGTTTCTTAAGCAGCAAATCATCATATCAGAATGATTTCTGAAGGATCGTGTGAAACTGAAGACTATTACAGGCTATTACAAGAATAAACGGCATTTTACTTTTATTTTACTTTTACAAATGACATTTTTACAGTTATTTTAAGCTGTAATAATATTTTAAATTGTAATATGTCATTTAATGTTACTATTTTGACACTTTTTTTTTTATCAAAGAAATTTCAAAACATTTAAAAAAATTGTATCAACACCTAACTTTTAAAACAGTAGAAAATATGATTTAATTGAAATCAGGGAGAACATTTGCAGGCTTTTGTGGTCTAAACTAACTGTTCTTTGCCTGTTTGTGTGTAGTGTGGCCAGGGGCTGTGAGGTCTCCTTGGGGAGACTCCAGACAAGCCCACACAGAGAATGCTGGAGGTGCAGGAGGAGAGACCAGCAGCAGCAGCAGCCACGGCAACCACCGCAGCTACTGGAACCACAGGAAACGCTTCAGGCAGGAAGGAGAGGGCCAAAGAACGGCAAGAGGAGGGCCAGGACTGCAGCAGCCCTGTCGCAACCCCCAATACCGGGCCCCGGAGCACCCGGGCAAAAGCTACGCCCACCACTACACATACACACACCCCCAGTCCCCAACAGCACTCTACTGCTCCTGCCTCTGTCGCACTGGGACTGATGTCAATGCATTCCAGCAACCCCAAAGTGAGGAACTCTCCATCGGCTAACACTCAGAGGTGAGAGAACTGTACAAACTATTCCTTGAAACCAAAGCTTAATTAGTTTTGTACTAATTAGTACTGTTATATGTATATACATACACTAGAGTTTGAAAGAAATTAATACTTTTATTAATTTTATATTTCATTAGTATTTTTTAGCAAGGATGCATTAAATTAATCAAAAGTGACAGTAAACACATTCATAATGTTACAGAAGATTTATGTTTCAAATAAAAACTATTCCTCAAAAATCATATAAAAATGTATCATGGTTTCTATAAAAATATTAAGCAGCTGTTTTCAACATTGATAATAATAAGAAATATTTCTTAAGCACCAAATCAGCATATTAGAATGATTTCTGAAGGATCATGTGACACTGAAGGCTGGAGTAATGATGCTGAAAATTCAGCTTTGCCATCACATGAATGAGTTTCATTTTTAAATATTTACAAAGAAAACTTTTTTTTAAAGCATTAAAAAATCTTGCAGACCCCAAACTTCTGAACGATAGTCTATATTGAAATAAAATAACAAAATGCTGAAATTAATAATGAAAAAATTTTGGTCTGTTCAGTGTGTCATGCAAACATTTTATAGAAGTGAATCGGTTTGCAGAGAGCTTTAGGAAAGATGTGGATTAACATTCATTTTCAATAATGCTGGAAGTAGAGACTTCCGCGCCCGCTCCCGCAGAAAAATATCTTATCTGGTCCCGCTCCCGCCTGCGACATTCATGTTTTGTCCCGCTCCCGTCCGCAAAAGCCTGCATAAAAGTAATCTATATATGATTTTTTTCAGTACATCGAAAACATTTACATGTAATGGTTCTGTAACATCTCCTAAGCTCCACAACATCCCAGCATAAACACTCCCGATAAAATATTTGTTATTTAGACTAAGCATCAACATTCACAAGCCACTGTTATTTTAACAGAAAAGCAAGCATGGGCTGCTGCGTGCATGGTTTGGCATGGCAGAATGCGAGCAGCGCTTCCTTTATT
>NW_015542366.1:248416-248997 GCF_001515605.1 Sinocyclocheilus anshuiensis | reverse complement strand
GACATCTACATGAAAGGGTTCTGTAACATCTCCTAAGCTCCACGACATCCCAGCATAAACACTCCTGATAAAATATGTGTTGTTTAGGCTAAGCATCAACATTCACAAACCACTGCTATTTTAATAGAAAAGCAAGCATGGGCGCTTCCTTTATTATCACTAAAAGCTGACATCTCAGTTAATCGCGATCTCATAAAGCTCTGTTATAACACAATAAATGTATGCACAATGAATCTTTCACAATGTCTCTACACTTTGTGTGTTAAAATGAGAGGATTTGTGAGCACGCAATTTCAGCACTGCGGTGAGTAGATTCTTAATCACCTCTGATTGGCCATTGCGTTCCAGAAATCTGTGATTCAAGAGTCTGTGATTGGCTACATTGCGCAACCCTTTAAACACATGTTATAAATAGAAACTATGCCTAGCTTGCGCATGTCAATCATTTTAATGTTAATATTAGTTGTTCTTTTTGCTTTTGTGCAACAGATAAATAACAATTTTTATGTTTTAGACACATTATGTTTAGCTAATTTCTATTTTGCGGGAGTCCCGCGAATCATTTTATTCTCCCGCATCCC
>NW_015542366.1:244447-247750 GCF_001515605.1 Sinocyclocheilus anshuiensis | reverse complement strand
CAATCAGCACCTCTTGTGCCTTCAGGAATGCCAAATGGCCCTTTTGTTACTGAAGATAGGTTTGGGACAGGAAAGCAGAAGTCTTTGATAATTTTTGACCTTACACGCCCATCAAGAGTTGTCCCGCACTGCACCCTGTTGCGTTGGGTGCAGGTCTCTAGCTGGAAGCAATATTTGCCATTTTTATGTTATTTTATTTAAAGGGATACTCCACCCCAAAATGAAAATTTTTTAATTAATCACTTACCCCCATGTCGTTCCAAACCCGAAGAGAATACTTTTTGTACGCGAAGAAAATAAAAATAATGACTTTATTCAACAATTCGTCTCCTCTGTGTCTCTCCGCATCACCGTAGCGCCATTTTGGAGAATAACCACTGAACGCAAGCAGCGTACGCTATTCTGTGTCAGCCGCACTGCACGGATGTGCTGTTTTTGTTCAAATCAAAGCGTGTAGAAAATACATGTAGAAAATGTATCCTTGTGTCGTGGCTGACACAGAATAGCGTACGATGCTTGCGTTCAGCAGTTATTCTCCAAAATGGCACTACGGTGATGTGGAGAGACAAAGAGGAGACAAATTGTTGAATAAAGTCGTTATTTTTGTTTTCTGTACATAAAGTATTCTCGTCGCTTCATAACGTTACGGTTGAACCACTGATAGCAGATGGACTATTCTGACGATGTCTTTCATACTTTTCTGGACCATGACAGTGTAATTTACTTGGCAGTCAATCGGACAGTCACAAGCCTCCCGGTTTTCATCCAAAATATCTTAATTGTGTTCCGAAGACGAACGAAGCTTTTAGGGGTTTGGAACGACACGGGGGTAAGTGATTAATGACAAAATTTTCATTTTGGGGTGGAGTATCCCTTTAAGAAATAGTTATCAATGATGTCAGCAGTCGACTAGCCGTCCAACAGCTGACTAGTGGATATGTCTATCTAGATTTTTTTTTTTCTGTTTTACCTAGATGTTTTGATTTTGGAATATATGTAGTATTGCACATCTCTAATATTAATAAATTATCAAAATTGTTTTTGTTTCATTCCTAGTTTTATTTCCCTATGTAAATGTGTTAACAAACAATTTTAATGCAGTTGGACACAATGGCGGATACTATTAATTCACCACTATCTTATATTAAACCATTCTTAAGTGTATGAGGAGGAGTAATTGTTGTTTTAATTTCTCCTTAATGGAGATGCACCACACCAGCGAATCATTTGCTGCCCACTTACTTGCAATTCCCACCCTCCTTATGGCCATTGAAGATGGTCTCTTATGGACTGGAAACCAGTGCATGCTGAAGTAACTGCGGCACAAGTGCAGGGCAAACTGTGCCCTCAAGGCAGAGCTGGACCTGGAAAGCTTCCAGAGCCTCATTGAGCATTTGAGAAACTGACCCACTTCAGCTCCGCCAGAGCATATACATCCCGTCCTGCTGGACGTTGGTTCCAAAATGCCTGCTCTTGCTGATTCACAGATCTGGAATTGGTTAAGGAGTCAGCAGCGAGGCTCCTGGGAGTCCTTCAGTGAACGCTATGGCCCATAGCCTAATCACAACCCATTTTGTGTATGTTTGCGGCTGCTGTCCAAAGCGTTCGGATTTCCTCTGAATGCTGGAAAATATTTTGCATTGTGCGCAGAGATCTGAAACATGGCCATGGCCTGTGAAACTGGTACTTCACATTTGGAAAGCAGTTTGCATTTCCAGGCTAACATTAGGATCCAATATGGAAGCAGTGGACAAAGGAATATGAGTTTTACTGCCAAATTCAAAGGTGTCCTACAATGACCAGCCCTTACCTTTGGCGTGAAACTGGTTTCCATGGTAACCAGGCGCTGTGGACCCATTGCTTTGGCTATGGATGGAAGCTAGCTTGTGGGAGATCTGGTTTGACGAGTTTTGATTAAATATTAACCTGGCACTCTGTCAACAAAGAACAGGGCTGTACTGTAAGCTCCTTACACCAAGACGAATTCCTTGTGTGTGTGTGTGTGTGTGTGTGTGTGTGTGTAAACACACTTGACAATAAAGCTCTTTCTGATTCTGGTTCTGGGATGCCTTTTGTGTGTGTGTGTGTGTGTGTGTGTGTGTGTGTGTGTGTAAACACACTTGGCAATAAAGATCTTTCTGATTCTGATTCTGGCTAGGACCGAAGGTCACTGAGAGTACTGTAATTGCGTCACCGATACACGTCAAGATTTTCCTCCTATTATCGAATGGCATGTTTTCAGGATGTGGTGGCTGCAATCGGTCAGTCAGCTGCTAAGGTATGACTCAGTTGTCTCCGCTTTTTCATTCTGGCCTAAGTGGTATACTTTATTTAAAGAAAGGGAAGTGAATAGGATTCTGCTGGTTTTCCACCGACAAAGTGGAAATGGCAGAAGTTATGTTTTCTAAAATCTTGTTTTGTGTTCCTGATGTTCCAGCATATGGAACTATTGAGGAAATTCATTTTTTGGCTTGTTTCAAGGTAATATAAATGGGTAATATAATCTCAGTGTGACAGATATAAATTTATAAATCAGAATATACAAAAAAAAAAAATAATAAATAGTAACCTAGCAAAAGTTTGGGGTCAGTAAGAATTTTTGTTTTTAAAGAAATCAGTAATTTTATTCAGCAAGGTCGCATTCAGTTGATGCATGTGACAGTAAATATTTTTTCAGAAATATTGTTACTGAAATCCTGAAAAAAACGTATCAGGTTTTGAAAATGAAAATATTTAGCAGCACAACTAGGGATGCACCGAATGTTCGGCAACCAAAATTATTTGGCCGAAAATAGCAAAAAAAGCTCTTTCGGTGGTCGGCCGAATAAGTGAAAAGCGATCAAATAGCAACCAGAGCAGAGTGAGAGGCGCAAACTCTTTATTATGCAGCACACACGTCAGCAGTGTGGAAGCATTTAAACTGTCGGAGAAAGATGCAAAAATCATTACAAGCACCGACAGCGAGAGACTGTTTAGTACTGCATCGCATGTCTTCGATGAGAAGAGGAAGGGGTGATTGTTGCTGGTTACTGTATGATGATTGAAATGGCCTTAAACAATTAGTAAATAAACTGCAAAACGTCATGTTTTCTAATACACGCGCGCATTGCATGTATTCTGACAGCGCTGCACGAACTCGCAGCAGATCTGCTTGTTAACCAGGGTTCAAAGTCCAAAGCACAAGGAAAATCTGCGCTGATACAGTCGTCAGTTGCTCAGTCACATTTTTATGAATTTTTACAAGGCATGTGACAATGCGATACGTACGACGTATTCGTAATGAGACTCATTTATAAATCTGTT
>NW_015542366.1:211788-243472 GCF_001515605.1 Sinocyclocheilus anshuiensis | reverse complement strand
AGGAAAATCTGCGCTGATACAGTCGTCAGTTGCTCAGTCACATTTTTATGAATTTTTACAAGGCATGTGACAATGCGATACGTACGACGTATTCGTAATGAGACTCATTTATAAATCTGCTGTTGTCAACAAAAAGAAGCATTGAGGTCTTCCTGCGCATTTCCACCAAAATAAAAGTTGAGAAAAAGCAAGAACTCTTAATCAACATTCATAAATGTTAGTGTTGTAGTTGAACTGTTGTTCTGTAAAATAAAAAGTAAGACAATAATAATCATTACAACAGCTCTGTTAATACATTTATTATATCATTCACACATAGTGTTCAAATTAGGTAAATTAGTAATATTTTCTAATGTTTTAAAAGAAGTCTCTTCTCAGTAGGGCTGCAACAACTAATCGATTAAATCGATTATTATCGATAATGAAAATAATCGACAACGATTCTCATTATCGATTAGTCGGGTCTGCAGACAGTGCACGTCCAACTTCAGATGGCCACGTCAATTTACAGCACTGAATTACAAAATGCATCTAAAAATAGTGGAGGAAACTGCGGGAGAAGTACATGAACCAAGCTGCCCAAAACATGAGAATTCTTTATTTTAAGATTTTAACTAACTTAATGCATTAGCGTAGGCTAATGGCTTGCCCTGTCAGGCAGTTTGACAGATGCGTGTGCATCCACAGCGCAAAAACTTTGTTTACGGTTATATGCTTAACTGTAAATGTCACAAATTCACGCAAGCATTTCCATTTTTGCATAAAGGCCCACCCTGACAATCTGCGTTAAGTTTAAATCTGAATAAGCGGCAGGCGCGCGCACGCGGACAGAGGGAGACAATTAATATTCAGTGCAAAACATTCACTGTGCTGAAATATCTGTTGTTGAACGTTAAATTTAGGTTTAAAAGTCAACATGTAGTGCACACATTTTATGGGAGTAGGAACTGATAACAGCGTGTAATCGTCTGAATATAAATATCAGATGCTTCATAACCGTCTTTTATAGGATAAAGAAATGACAGTAAGACGTGACTAGGGCTGTGTATCGATTCAGGTGTCCCGATTCGATTTTGATTCGCAAGCTCTCGATTCGATTCTCGATTTTTTGATTACATTCAGTGAATATAGTTTTAATACAAATGCTATTGATATTTCTAAAAAATGAACTGTAAACAGCAGTTTACAAATGGTGAATTAATAAAAAGAAATTAAGAACCACATGCCTGTATTTTAAACCTGTTCTTTTTTTTGTATAGGGTCCTTTTTTAAACAATAATAGGGCCCTATAAAATGTTCTTAATTTTTCTGTTAATCAGATGAAGGCATAAAACGTTAATTTAATTTATCCTAAACGTAATATATTCTGACAGTTTCTTAACGTTAAATTAAACTTTTATTTTGACGGGTTGCTGTGAGGAACTTGCAGCGGCTGTGAATGTGATATGACGGTAGTTTTCTCAAATGAAATGGTAAAATGCTAATGAAGTAACACTCAGAGCAGCTGGAGATGACATTCGTGTTCATATCATCGTATAGTGAGACGGCAGAAGCTGAAAACACCGCGAGCGTCATCCGCGCTTTAGTATGTGTGTAGTAAACAAAACAGTGCGCCAAGCCATCCGCCATTCATTCATTGCGGAAATCATGGCGCCTTATGCGTGATATCAAATGCCTCCGCAGATTTATAGTATTACTATAGTATTTCACCTGAGCATTGCGAATCATGCGTATGGCCATGATAAGCACTGAATGAATGACAGGATTTCTGTTGTAACATCGCGCAAGGTAAATAAGGGTGACATCTAGTGGAGAAGACTAATGATAAGATTCACGTTAATCAGATCTTGTTTTAAATGTGTGCTGAAATAAATACAGGAAAAGATCGATTCGTGGCTGTTGAGAATCTATATCGAATCGACGTCATTAAAAAAAACGATGAATCGAAAAATCCATTTTTTTTTGCCCAGCCCTAGAAGTGACTGTGATCAAAGTGAACGTGTGTTCCTGCAGAACATTACTCTCACCTGTTGGTCAACACTGAGTTTGTGATTTTATTCGTCTTTATTATTATTTTAATTTTTATTGTAGAGATTTAAACTATATTCACTATACAGTGCTTAACAAATTTATTTTAATTTAGGTTTGTGCCACTTCTACTCTAACAGTATTAGTGATTATTATTATTATAAAATAATTTTTTAGCTTTCTGTATAGGTTAGTCCTCCAGTTTGTGTAAGCTCTTTAGTAACAGTAGGCTATTTCTAATGCTATAATATGATTATTGCTGTTGTCTATGAAAGAAAGGCAAAAAAAATAAAAAATTAGTCAAGCACTTTATAGTGTTTTTTCCAGATGCCCAATTACAGTCAAAAAGTACCTAAACAATGCCAGCAAGAATGCAAGCTGTTATGAAAGGCATAGGAGGCCATTTTTGTTATTATGTGAATAAATACTATTTATTTGTTTCAGTTAGTTGTTATTTGCCCAATAAATGACATTAACATTTTTAGATTTAAACAATTTTTTGACAGATTCCTAAAATATTTGTTTTCTCTTTATGCCAGGTGGTCTAATAAATTAAGCACTGTATGTTTTCATAGCATTCAGTTGGCACGTTTGTTTGAAGGACATTGGGTAGAATGTGGAATAGTGTGTTTTTTGTCAATAAAACAAAAAAAAAGAAAATTGGGCTTTTTAACTGATTAACTGATTAATCGAACAAAATAATCAGCCAACTAATCAATTATCAAAATAATCATTAGTTGCAGACCTACTTCTCAGCAAGGCTGCTTTTTATTGTACAGTAAATTGTAAAAAAAATAAAATACATGCCTGATTCAAGAAGGGGGTCTGATGGCCAAAAATGATTATTTTACTAACTTATAAATTTTAAGTTAAATTGTGCTTTGGTGGTATAGTGTCTGCTAGAATGTAAAAAATGGTCAGTGTTAAATATTTTTAAATGGTTGTTTTGTAATTGATTTTTTTTCTTTGAAAAGCAAGACAAAACAGTAAAAAGCACATTTTGGCTTTTTAATTTATGCAATGGTGAAAAAAATTGTCAAAATACATGGGGGGAAAAACATTTAACTGTTTAAATTGTAATAATATTTCCCAGCATTACTGTTTTCACTGTATTTTTGATCAAATAAACGCACCTTAGTGAGCATGACAATTCTTTCAAAATAATGAAGTACTGATCAAAAATCACAGACCCGAAACCTTTGAACGGTAGTGTAAATGTTTGTTAAATATTTAATAAATGTTAAAGTATAAAACATTTTCAGCACAGTTTGAAATTGTAATGCTCAAATTTTCACGGAAGATTACACATTAAAGCTTGTAACACTTAAACACATGATAACACATGATACATAATGCAACATGTAGTGACAATAAGGCAGATTACATTACCATTAATAGGCCCAAAACACTCTCGATTTTGGATATTGACTACTTTTAAAATAAAAAAAAGTTTGGTTTGAAAAAATTTTTTTGTTAATTTTTGTCTTTGTTCAGCAGTGCCAATGTTTTATTAGTGCTGACATCATTGATCTTGACCATCCAAACTGTGTGCCCTGGGTCATTCTCACCCATTTTTCCTTTCACATTTCTCAGCAGTCCGAAAACCAAGCAGGAGGCCATGGTGAGGTCGCCACCCGTGATGTCCCCCTCCAGTGCCGCACAGATGGACTCCAAACTGCCCAACCAGGGAAAGCAAGGGGGCACCGGCAACCAATCACAGCCATCTCCTTGTGACCCCAAGTCGCTGAGTGGAAGCCACACACCCAAAGGTCCCCAAGGCCCCATAGGGAGTATGGGACTCAAAAATGGACAAGGCCTGAGTTCAGGCAATGGGGCAAAAGGCAAGATTAAAAGAGAGAGAAGCACTTCAGTGGAGTCATTCGAACAAAGGGATACAGGAACGCCAAACAATGAAGGGGACCAGAAAGGTAAAATAAATTGTGATTGTGAAAATTTTTGTTTTTCATCTACAATTTGAATTAAGAAGCTGATTCAGAGCTCTTGCATTCATAATGTATCATTCATTAAAGGGATAATTTACCACTATGGTTTTAGATTATATCTAGTGTGGTTTTGAGCATCTCTAGTATCTTGCCTTACTATGTTGGTCAGGTAATTTATATTGAGCGGTGTCATGATGTGCAGTTATTTTTGTAACACTGAATATTATCATCCTGTGGCACAGAATGATACTGTTACCACCTTGCTTTGACATTGAATGGACATTAATTTTTGTGCATCAGGCCCATTCATCAGGCCCATTCTCAGGAAATGGAGCAGTATCTACGAACTTCCAAGAGATAATATTTGTCTCACCTCAGGCCCGTGTACTGTAGCACAGTAACCTGCATAACACAATGTGATTAGTGGTCAACCAAATTGTTGTTATTATTATTATTATTATTTAATGGCCAAATTTGAAAATATACTACCTCCAGTGCTTAAAAATGTGGTTACAGCCTTGCAGAGTACCAGTGTTTTTTTGTTTTTTTTAATCATCGCTAACCCTTAAGCACTACATTATTCGGCCCTCTCATAGTAGGGAATTAATTCACCTATATGTTTGGTAGTATCTGGTTATTTTGTTGCTGCCTTGTAATAAATCACACGGTATAATTGGATGAATTAACTTCACATAGAGGGAAAATTAATAAACATGATATTTTTTATGTATTTTGCTTGGCAGTGCAAATACAAGTATAAATGTGATGAAATACTGATCAAGAATGCAAGTATGATAGTCTTCTGTTTTTTTTTATATTTTTTTTTTACTTTCAAATAGATGCAAAATGCATATTAGAAATATAAACAGAATGCTGCAGAATTGCGACATTGTATTAATTATTAATTGACATTAATTATTTATAATGGCTAATAATATTATTTTACAATTTTTGGATTACACACTAGACTGACTCAGGGACTTGTTTAGTAAGATTTTACCTGAAAAGATTATTTTTTTTATTTTATTTTTTTATCATATGTTAATTTTAAAAAAATATTTTACCTTGCTGTGTTTTTGTTTATTTGGTTTTATTTTATGTTTGTAATTATTATATTATTCCAACTCAGCTTTTGCAATGAAGATAGCCTTAGATGCTGCCAAGGCAATAAAAATAAATAACTACTACACACTAGACTGTGTAAACCTTGAAGTATGTTATGGGAACAGGTATAGCATGATGTCCAGAGAATGACCCATTAATGTCAGTGTAACAATGTAATGTAAAGAATTTTTTGAATTCTTTTTGTGCTTTTGTAGTGCTGTGTTATCATTTTCATATGTGACCCTGGACCTCAAAACCAGTCTTAAGTCGCTGGGGTATATTTGTAGCAATAGCCAAAAATACATTGTATGGGTCAAAATTATTGATTTTTCTTTTATGCCAAAAATCATTAGGATATTAAGTAAAGATCATATTCCATGAAGATAATTTGTAAATGTCCTATTGTAAATATATTAAAACTTCATTTTTGATTAGTAATATGCATTGCTAAGGACTTCATTTGGACAACTTTAAAGGCGATTTTCTCAATATTTTGATTTTTTTGTACCCTCAAATAGTTGTATCTCGGCCAAATATTGTCCTATCCTAACAAACCATGCATCAATGGAAAGATTATTAATCAGCTTTCAGATGATGTATAAATCTCAATTTTGAAAAATTAACCCTTATGACTGCTTTTGTGGTCCAGGGTCACATATGCTTCTGGATGCACGCTCTGTCTCTTTGTGCCCATATATAGAATATGGCAAAGCTCCATTGTGAATGACTTTTAATGACCCAGGATGCAAACACACACCTTATCCCAAGGGCCACACATTTTCGCTGGTTTCCTTGTCTCATGTATGTGTTTATGTATGTGTTTGCCCGCCTCCACAGGGTTGCACTGAGGGCTATAGTGGTGCATGAAGACATCCACACCCCTGTATGTTTTCTAGTGGCAGCATCACAGGATAAGCCTGGTTTAGGAACGCCAGGGAACAAACCATTTGGTTTGCTGAGTGAGGGGGAGCCACCTTGCTTTTTTTTCCTCCCCCTTTTTTTAGGAGGTGTGCATGATAGTCTGAAGGACCCCTGCTGGTTGTTAATGCCTCTGCATAAACATATTTCAGTGTGAGGCTCAAGCATTTTTTTTTTTGTTCTTTTGTTTTTGTTTCAGTTTCTATTTTTTTTTTTTTAAACCAGCTCTCCACTGTTTAAATTTTTTTTTTGGTTAATTCTTGAGGTGCAGCATGTAAAGAACATTAAAGAGCGTTAGTCTGTGTTTAAATGTGTATGTTTTAAATGGTGACATTGATGTTTGTCAGAAATGGCTTGTCCAGAAGCAACCTGTTTGGTTTTCTTTGTGTACCGATGTGCTTGTATGCTCACAGGGAGACAGCTTGTAAGGCTGTTTGGTGTGCATGTTCGTGTTTGTTCAAGCTGTCGAGAGTTTGCTCTTGCCGTTTGAGCAGTGTGTGTTGTCTGTACGCAGGAAGTCTTATATCTCCCCTTCTGACCCGACTGTGTCTTAGTTTCAGTGAGATGTTGTGGTCTGGGAACTAACCAGCTGGATAGACACTAACAATAGTGCGACTGTATTGTCTTTTTAAAACCTTGTTCACACTGACGGTGATTCTTTTTTTCATTCCTCCTCACTAGAGGTCAGCTGTTTTGGTTGTTGTATGTAGGTGTTCTTTTTAACTCCTGGATGCTGTAATGTTATTGGTGGGCTGCACAACTGGCCATAAATGTTGAAAATCTGAACTACAATGATAAGCATTTCCAGAAAAAATAAGACTATTTTTTCCTTTAAAAAAAAAAAAATGTAGTGGGTAAAAAAATTTAATCATATCAGTCTTGAAAATATATGTAAATGCAAAAGCTAATTCACTTGTATTTATTTATAACTCTTGTGTTAGGTTGTAGATATAAAATGGCCAATGTATTTTGTGCATTAGGCTTAGAAACTTTCCCTCGATTGCAACCAGCCGTCCTGTCCCTGCAGCTGAAAAACACCCCCACAGCATGATGCTGCCACCACCAATGTGTGTATTCTTGGCTCCAAGTTATCTAAAGTTTGTTTTAAGCCACCCTAGACTAAAAACCTAAAAACCCTAAAAACTTCATAACAGCCTGGATTGGTCAACATGGAATGAGGAGAGAATGCCAAAGTATAGCACAGCACTTTACAGTATTCATGTTGACGTAAAACTTCCGAGGACTGTTGCTCAGATAGACTAAATCTTATCTGGTACTGCACTATGCTGCCATTGGTGATTTTGTTGCATTTTCTATCCACCTTTATGTTTGAGAAACAACCCCACAATTTAGTAGTAATGTACTCCACAGCAGTAGAAATCGTATTTTCTACTCGTATCGTATCGTTTCATGAACATCATGGTAATCTTACTCTTCTGTCTCTCTAAAGAAATGGGCAGTAGAGCGAAAAGATTATGTGTTGGAGAGCGACGGTTGCCCTACAGTGGTGCAGATTGGTGTTCAGGGGGAGAGAGTGATGAAGACGACCCAGGATTCTTCAGTATGTAGTTTCAGTATTTAATTTTTTGTGTTTTATAATAAAACAAATTTAAAGTGTAAAACAGTTTTTACCTTAAAAATGTAGGTATGAAATTCTTAATAGTAATTGTCACCTGGTGGCACAGATCTATTATGTAATAATAATAAGAAATTGACTTGTGATTACTAATTCAGTTTACAAACTAATGATATCTGAAGTCTTTCTTTTAGCATCACTAAACAGAGTGATTGTCAAAATATATCTTATTGCTGATGCTATGTGATAATATCTATAATGCTTATTATGTTTTGCACAGACTGTAACTCCGCTGACATAAAGCCAGATCCAGGTGCTCTTTCTGCCTCTACGCCTACCCACAATACAGTAGGAGGACAGAGCACAGCGTCTGAATTGGGGAGTGGGCAGAAACCAGGGTCAAAGGTCGTTTACGTCTTCACCACAGAGATGGCCAACAAGTAAAGATTTCCTGTTTGTTCTTTATCAGTGGTGCTTGTCATAATATAATTGTGAACGTGTGGTAATTTTAGTTTGGAAACTAGATGCCATTTTAGCGCTGCCCTCAGGTCAGGGTTTCCACGGGTCCTTAAAAAGTCTTAAATTTAGTTGTTTCAAATTTAAGGCCGTAAAAAGTCTTAAATGGTACAAGAAAGTCCTAGCCGTATGTGACTTTCTTCTTTCAGACGAATACAATCGGACTTAGAGCTTTATAATGGCAGTGAATGGGTGATATTCAATAGTCCAATAGAAGTCCAATAAACTGTGCTAATCCAGCATAAAAAAGTGCTCAATATGGGGGTGAGGGCCGGGGTGGGGGTTTTCCTGGGAAAACCTGTATTTGAACTGTAAATCATGCTTTTGCTTTCATTTTACAGTTTATATATTACCATAGACATTGCCCTACCCTGCTCATATGATATTAATTTTACTTGTGCAGGTCTTAAAAAGGTCTTAAAAAGTCTTAAAATTGATTGAAAAAATCTTGCAAATACCCTGCAGGTGCACTGCTAAAATGCAGTTGTTTTGTTAAATCATAGTGCCATTGTTTTTTTTAGTTCAAAGAAGCAAATCCCACTATCACTATCTCTGTCTTTCATATTTCCTTTTTGCTGAGCTAAGAAATGTCTAAAAGTTGTAGTACTAAAAGATGAAAGCATTTGAGCACTGACAGCAACATGTTTGCCTAAACTAGACACTCAGCTGGCAGATATTAGAATGCCAAATGTTAGTGACAGGATGTGTCAGAAACTTTGTCAGACGTTGTGACCATAACGAAAGTCTCCCACAGAGCAGTGCCATTACTGCTCTGCCATCACACTAGATGGGACTGAGCCCAGTGTCAATTTCTTGTGACTATTTGTCCATCCTTTTCTAGCACTGTTGTGTATGTGGCTATGTCCAGCTGCATGGACAGTCACAGTACCGATTACTAGTGTGTAATGTGGTGGGAGTGAAATAAATGTTCTGTAATAAAGCTAAAACGTGTGATTTCTGTGCCACTATCATCACTGAACAGAATTGCTAAAAAGTCTTTCAACTGCTTGAGTCACTGTTGCTTTGTCTGTCTATTTGGCATGCTCAAACAAACAGCAAATTTATAATAGCGCGACAGATACAGATTGCTTAAAACTTTCAAGAAAATCAACCAACAAATGACTTAGTTGTTTCTACGTATTAAACTCTGATTGAGGAAAGTATTTTACATGAAAATAATTACTCATTTCAGCTTTAAATTAGATATTGAAGAATACAATCAGAAGAGTTATGCAAAGCTTTGACTGACTGTATTTTCTTCCCATCTCAGGGCGGCAGATGCAGTCATAACGGGGCATGTAGACAACATCATCACTTACCACATGAATAATATCTCTAATGGCAAGGGTGGAAAGCCCCAGCTTCCCCTGGTAAGAAAGGGCATCACTGAATTGTGTTTACACTAAATGTCAAAAATGTTTGCTACTAAATGTCAAGATTTTCACAGACGCATTAAAAATGTCTGTTTTATTGTGACTGTTTTAGAACAATCAGATTGGGTCCCTCAGAAGTGACACTAAACAACAAGGAGTTCCGTCCCAGCAACAGCCCTCATCTCTCGCCAGTGATCAGAACCACCAAGCAGCCTCTAAAGTAGCGCAGTCAGGCCAGCAGCAACAACCTCAAGCGCAACCCACACAACCTCAGCAACCAACCCAGGGGGCAAAACCAACTAGCCTGCCTCCAGACAATGCACCTTCAGCTGGTATGGATTCTAAGAGCCTTCCCAGCAGTAGCCCACAGGATGGTGCTGGATCCCATGATGGTAGTAACTCTGCAGGGACACCTGGTAGCCAGGCATCCAACCAGCCTCCCAATGCTGGCCCTCAACAGAGCTTTCCATCCCTAGATTTACCTAAAGGGGCAGATGCTAAGCTCACAGCTCAACACCACCAGCAGCTGGCTCATGAAATCATGTCTAGCATGGGGGACAACCCTGAGGGCCTTTCCCAAGAGCAACTTGAACACAGGGAACGTTCCTTACAGACTTTACGTGATATACAGCGTATGCTCTTCCCAGATGACAAGGACATGGCTTCTATGGGCCAAGGGAACATGGGTGGACCCCCACCCAATTCTGCAATGATGGAAGGAGGACTCAAGAAAACAGAACAAGGGCCTCTCCAAGCCATGATGGCCCAATCAAAAAGCCTTGGGAAGCCAGGTGGTCCAGGAGGACCACGTCCAGATGGGCCTCCCTTTGGCCCACCTGGTCCTAGAGACATGCCCTTTTCTCCAGATGATCTTGGACCCCCTCCACCAGGTCCAGGACCTATGAACTCACATCCTGGTCCTGGTGCAGAGCATGGAGACCATATGACCCCAGAGCAGATGGCCTGGCTAAAACTGCAGCAAGAGTTCTATGAGGAGAAGAAGCGCAAACAGGAACAAATGCAGCATAGGCCAATGGGAGACATGATGCTTCATCAGGGTGGACCTAGAGGAATGATGAGAGGCCCACCGCCACCCTACCAGATGAATCCTGGAGAGGTGTGGGGCCCTGGTGGCCCTGAACCATTCCCTGACCAGATGAACATGGGCCCTAGAGGGATGCATCCACACATGCAGAGGATGCCCAGCTTCCCTGGCATGATGAACCCTGACATGGAGGGAGGGCCCAATACTATGCCCAGACCTGGAATGAACTGGCCTGATGATATGCCAAAAATGGGGGATGGGAGGGGATTCCCTCCTGGGCAAGGCATGTTTGGAGGTCCAGGTGGACGGGTGGAAAGATTCCCCAATCCTCAGTCTGTACAGGAAGCCATGTTCCATCAAGGTATGGGTGATAAACAAGGCATAGCTCTGACACCTGGCATGATGATGGAGATGAATCGAATGATGGGTAATCAAAGACCCATGGAGCCTGGAAATGGAGGGGGCATGATTTTTCCCAGAATGCCAGGTGATGGTCCCATGAGCCCCTCCTCAAGAATGGAGTTTGTGAAAGGTCTTGGTCGAGACATGAATGACTTTGGCATGGGACCTGGAAACCTCAATGTAAACATGGGCCCTAGCCCTCAGATGATGCCCCCTAAGATGAGAGAACCACCAATGAGCCTTAGTCCAGAGGAAATTATGAAGATGAGGCAAGGTGGCGGTCCAATGCCTGACAATGTAGTTCCTTCACAGAGAATGATGCAGGGTCCTCCGTTCCCTGACCAGCACCATGCAGGAGACCTCAACATGGGACCCAACCGACAATTCCCTGGCATGGGTCCCCAAGGTCCTGGAAATCTAAGAGGTCCTCCCAGAGGTGAGCTACCCTTTGGACCTGACCAAAGAGGAGGTAATGTGGGTGGAAATGGTCGTCTTATTCACATGCCTCCTTTACCACCAAACCAGGCTCCCAACAGCTCAGGGCCTCCACCTGGCCAGAGAAATATGAGTCGCAAGCCCTCAGACCTGAATGTCCAGTCTGGCCCTGCAAACTCGCCCACCATCAATGTCAACCCGCTAAAGTCACCAACGCTGCGGCAGGTCCAGTCGCCAATGCTGGGCTCACCATCAGGTAACCTCAAGTCTCCACAGACACCCTCCCAGCTGGCTGGTATGCTTAGTGGACCATCAGCTGCAGCAGTAGCAGCAGCAGCTATTAAATCTCCTCCCATGATGGGCTCAGCAGGGGCATCGCCCGTCCATATGAAGTCTCCTTCGCTTCGTGCCCCCTCCCCTGGCTGGACATCATCACCCAAGCCGCCCATGCAAAGCCCAGGAATCCCTCAGAACAAGCCTCCCCTTAGTATGACATCACCAAATATGATGGGCAATATAGAGCAAGGTACTATAAAAATTCCTGTCTAAACAAATGTCATTATTAATCATTATGAATATTGTAGAAGTTTACTTTTTAGTCATTGTACATATGGCATATTTTTATGTGGACCCAGTCTTTGTTCATTGGTAGGTAACTCTGTTGAGACTTTGGTAACACTTTATTTTGATGACCCCTTTAGACATTCTGTTGACTATAGGTAACTTTGCAACGACATGTCAATTATCGGTCTTTAGAGTATTAGTACACCATCTGTTTAATATCTGCTAACATCTTATTTTATTGGTTGCCAGACATTGGAATGTTGAACACACATTCTACTTACTAGAAGTAATGTTGCAAGTACAACTTATTCTACTAACCCTAACCATGTCCTAACAGTCTACTAATACTTTAATGAGAGCTAGTTGACAGATAGTTATTTATACTCAACAGAATGTCTGAAGGGGGCCATCAAAATAACCAGGACAATATTTAGTGGCACTTTGTTTTCATTTGGTCACAATTATTCCTGCTAATTACACTGTTATAGCAGGACCTTTTTAGTAATGTTTTTGTTGCAGCAATTGACCTAAGTAAAAGCTCTTCTTCCATCATACTACATCTCCTCTCTTCTGTTAACCTCCTCTGTCCTCCTCTGTTCTCAGGTGGTAATCCTCCTCCCTCAGCTCCTCCCTCCAGTAGTTCCTCCAGTCAGCCAGGTGGCATGAATGTGCCAGGAAGTCTTCCATCCAGCAGCCCCTACACAATGCCCCCAGAGCCAACGTTATCCCAAAATCCTCTTTCCATCATGATGTCCCGCATGTCCAAGTTCGCAATGCCCAGTTCTACACCCCTCTACCATGATGCAATCAAAACTGTGGCTAGCTCTGATGATGACTCGCCGCCTGCTCGATCACCAAACCTGCCATCTATGAACAACAGCATGCCTGGTAATGTCTATCAGAATTAATGAAAATGCAGTAGTTTTTATGGTGGCATTTTCTGGAGACCATATCCACTAAATCAATATCTTTTTATTCTCTTTATAGGTATGGGTGTGAACCATCACCCAGGTCATCCTCGAATGATGACGCCCAACTCTTCTGGCCCCATGCCTTCCCTCAGCCCAATGGGGATGAACACTATGGGCTCCCAGCCACTTTCCCATGGCATGCCAAACCAGATGCCCTCGCCCAATCCCATGGGCCCTAATATGCCTCCTCACTCTGGGCCTATGGGTCCAGGCATGATGCCTCATGGTATGATGATGAACCCAGTCTCCCAAGACCCTGGCATGGGCAACAACCAGATGATGTCACAGGGGCGTATGGGTCTTCCTCACCGAGGACAGGGCTTCCCTCCAGGACAGTCACCTCCACAGCAGGTCCCCTTTCCTCACAATGGTCCTGGGCACCAGGGTGGCTTCCCTCATGGGATGGGTTTCCAGGGAGAAGGGGGCCCACTGGGCAGGATGGGCAATATGCCTCATGGACCTGGTGGTGAGCCAGGTATGTGTAAACCTATCACTCCAGGAGGCCAGGAGTTTAATAACATGCCGGTTGTCTTCAATGACTCTGATCTACATGAGGTCATGCGACCAGGTGCGTCAGGTATCCCTGAGTTTGACCTCTCTCGAATTATCCCTTCTGAGAAGCCTAGCCAGACTCTGTCCTACTTCCCTCGTGGTGGAGATGCCCCTGGTGGGAAGCCACCACACCCGTCTGGCCCACCTGGCTTTCCCCAAATGCAGGGGATGATGGGTGAGAGCAATCCAAGGATGGGCCTCCCCATGCAGGGAATGGGTGGTCCTCCTGGCCCTGGACATATGGGACCACAGGACATGCCCATGGGTAATCCAGGCCACAACCCCATGAGACCCCCAGGTTTCATGGGTCAGGGTATGATGGGGCCACAGCACAGGATGTTGTCTCCTGGCCAGCAGCCAGGAATGATGGGAGGCCCTGGAATGATGCAAGGAAAGGAAAGGCCGATGTACAACCACCCTGGCCCTGTGGGCTCTCCTAACATGATGATGTCACTACAAGGGATGAGCGGTCCTCAGCAGACTATGATGATGCCCTCTCAGATGAGGCCTCGAGGAATGGCAGCAGATATGGGCATGGGATTTAACCCTGGCCCAGGGAACCCTGGGAATATAATGTTTTGAGCCTCCACTGCTGTTATGAACAGTCGGGAAACTGTGTAACCTGTGAAATAAAAACCTTCGTAATGAAAGACAAAAAGAAAGTATTGTGTTCTTAAGCAGATATGTGTGGAAACCGGGACATTTTCTGTGCACATACACTCCCTGACACCTGGTTAGAATAAGGTTTATAGCTTGCACAGTGTTGGGTATCCATCACATACAGATGGATGTGTTCACAGGGAATCTTCTCCAATGGTTATGTCATTTAACAGGTGGAAGTGTGAGAAGCTAATTGTGCTTTCCGCTAAGTTGGGCTCAGGTCCGGCACTGTTTGGAATGGACTTTTTCCCGGTAACTTGGGAATGCATATGGAATTTACAAGACCGACTCGTGACGAGGATATTTGTTTGACTTTGTGGACAAGGTGCCACATATTAAGTCTACAGCAAACCAAGTATGAACATTTAGGGGCTTCATTGTACTTTTATACATAGGTGGAAACCAAGAAAGATTGTTGGAAAAAAAAGTCCAAGAACTGAAAGAACAGACATGAAAGTGGAAAAGTCAAGCAACATTTTGTCACAAGGTGCACTGTCTTGGCTATATGTTTACATCTCATCGCATCACTTCCCTCCAAACAGGAAATGCTCTTTGTATGTGTGTACTGTACTTGTGTTGTTAAAGGGATTCTACCAGTGATTTCTATAGTTTTTTTTTTTCATCTTCATTTGTAAAGGGGGGATTGAGGTGGTTGTTTGTGGACAGTAGGTGACACAACAGCACCACAAAATACTGTGTACTGTGGGGCGTACAGAATATTTTAAAATTCATTTTCTTTGCTACTCCAGTGTATGATAAAACCAAACTAAGACCTCATACAGATCATAGTATTATTAAAAAAGCACAAACAAGAATTAACTGTAATAATAAAGTGTTTTCTTTTCTCTTTTTTTTATTGTGGAGAAAAAACACTTTTTGACAGTCAGTAGGAGCAGTAATCAGATGTATGCAGTGTGGTCTCCCATTCCTGTTTTAGAAACTCTGTAAGCTGGTCTGGGTACAGGTGAGGGTGACTGTGGAGGGGCATTTTTGAACCCCATGAACCAGCACTCAGTTCTGCAGTGACGCTCAGCCTACTGTCTGCATATATGTGTCTGTCCAACAAGGACTGCAGTCAGGCTGTCGCTGTTTGCCACCACTGCGGAATACATTGAAAAGATTATAATTTTTTTTTAATTGCTTGGCTGTGTACAGCTATAAAGTGCAGCGCTGACAACATCTGAGCTACTGGAGGGTGCGCTTTTTTTTTCTTCTTTTTTTTCTTTGTAGAAAATAAATGATTATTAAAACAAAAACAGAAAAAAGCTAATAGGTTGTCCTCTTGTCCCTTCCCCTCCTGTGTTGATGCTCGTCATGTGTAACTCCATTGAATTTGGTACTGAACCACTTCCTAAGGCTGGGCTGTGGTGTTGGACGACAAATAAAATATATTGTTTGGTATAAAGAGTCTCGATGCCTTTATGTGTATCTCATGGCTATTAATGGTCTTCCTCTGCCCCCTAGTGGCAGGGTATGTTTTCCTTTTACAAATTTTTGACTGCCAGTTGCACAAAGCCAACAAGATGTGATTATTTGGGATGTGTTATTATTTGTGACACTGGAGCACAAAACCAGTCTTAAAGGGGTCATATGATGCGATTTCAATTTTTCCTTTCTCTTTGGAGTGTTACAAGCTGGGTCAAAATTATAGATTTTTCTTTTATGCCAAAAATCATTAGGATATTAAGTAAAGAGCATGTTCCATGAAGATATTTTGTACATTTCCTACCATGAATACATCAAAATTTAATTTTTGATTTGCAATATGCATTGCTAAGAACTTAATTTGGACAACTTTAAATGCGATTTTCTGAATATTTAGATTTTTTTGCACCCTCAGATTCCAGATTTTCAAATAGTTGTATCTCGGCCAAATATTGCCCTAACAAACCACACATTAATGGAAAGCTTATTTATTCAGCTTTCAGATAATGTATACAGGTGCATCTCAATAAATTAGAATGTCATGGCTTTTCCACGACATTCTAATTTATTGAGATGCACCTGTAAATCTCAATTTAAAAAAAAATTGACCCTTATGACTGGTTTTGTGGTCCAGGGTCACATTTGTATTTGATGATATTTCCTTTAGGATTGAGTTGGGGGTGTAACATTTAATCCAGTTTAGGGGTGGTGGAGCAAGTGTTTAAAGATATAATTTGGTGCTATAATGTAATATCAATTCCACAAGGTGATCACCTCTGGGCATTTTTGAGCAATGCATTTTACCTTTACTGAGTGTATTGCAGGTTGTTTTGCATAAAACCATCAGGTAAATCACAAATATGTTATTACTTTGGATTCACTGACAATGCCCAATTTGCATTTTCCATGATTTTGTTGGAAAATCTTCAAACTACACTCTTACTGGCAATTTAAAACATACTCAAATTAGTACAAAAATATTATTTTATATAAAATAGTCTTTGATGCTAATTTGTATCTGTGGTGAATTCATGCTTGGCTGACCATGGCTTGACTCTCCTGGAAGCAGACCAGTTCTAACTCCATCCTGTTTCTTTTAGCAAGATCTTTCAAAATGTATGTTTGCTGTGGTGCAATGATGATCCAGCACATGTTGCTCTTAAAGGGGTCCTATTAAGCTCTTTTTCACATATTTTACATCATTACAACACCTCTCTCCCCAGTCCAGTCTTTGAGGCTAGTTGTTCACTTGTTTATGTGGTGAATTCATGCTTGGCTGACCATGGCTTGATTCTCCTGGAAGTGGACCAGTCCTATTCCAATCTCAGTGTCTTTTAGCAAGTTCTTTTAAAATGTATGTTTGCTGTGGTGCAATAATGATCCAGCACATGTTGCTCTTGAACTGATGGTTGAGAGTGCTTTCCATTGCAGGGCTAATTTTAGCTGAGGTTAGCTGAGATTTAGCAGCTGCTGCAAGGAGACTAGTTCACTTATTTGGTCCCTATTTATCCACGAGCACAAAAAGGCACTTCAGTGTCAGGATAACCACACATGACCTATTAGCTTACACAGAACATTCTGATGAGTGCAAGTTTTGCTCTACTGACTAGCATGGTATTGTAGTGGCGGGTGATTGTGCCATCTAGTGGTAGCGGTGACATGATTTGTTAGATGTAATTTGATGTTTAAGTGGTAGTATATGTATATGGATGTATTGATCTGATGGATTTACTATTACTACAAAACTATTACATTTAAAAAGAACTGACCCATGTTGTTCTACCAAAGTCACTGTATGCTGGCATTTTTAGTTAGATTTTCACTGCAGTATACAATATGTTAATAACATAAAATGATACTTAAAATTAAGAACAAGCACATCTGTTTTTACAAATATAGGATTACAAATATGAATGCAAAAATTAAAACAACACAACATTGTTTTACATTCCTTTTTTTAAATTTTCAGGCATAATATACACAGCTGAGCTCATTTGGAGATCTCTTCACTCCAGATTTCACAGTTTAAATCACCCTTTCACTGTTTTTTTTTTCACAGCAGGCCTGTTATGACAGTCTCTGGATTTACAATAATGTTTCCATTTTTACAATAATATTTCATGTCACATTTGTCTCTCTCCATTGTCGTCTTTTTTACCCAACCAAAATGGGTTGCCCAGTCACAGTGAGTGTTCAAAAATGCAAAAATGTCCATTTCAAAATGTTAGCTCGTCATCCGTTTTCCATTTGAAAACGGCATTTGACCAAGAATGTAACTTGCTCATTTTCTTATCAGCAGTCCAGAATATTAACATGCGATCAGCAAATATAAAGTATATCATAGACATCAAGAAATCACCTGGAAGATCTTGTCGTGGAAATTCTAATTCAATAAAAATTTGTAGAGACTGAGAAGTTTTGACAAAAAGAGTTTTGTCTTTGTTTTGCTTGAATTCTCCGCAGAGAATGATCTGGTTTACACACAGCTTGAGTATGTGAGCAAAAAAGATAGCACACAGATTCACAGCCCACTTTTTATACTATGCAAAAAGATACATTGAACAGTTATATGCTGTGAAATATGTACTTAAATGAGAATAATGCAATCAATGCAAAATAAAAAATGTCCATAACACTCCTCCCTTTTGATCATTATTGATCACTCAAATTGATTATATGTAAGTAAATTCGTAAACAAATTACCCTTATAGTTTACATCAAGTGTGTAAATTCACTAGGATTCAAAACACACCATCACTCTCATAAGGGTGAAAAAAAGCATTTTGCATTTTTTTTATGGAACATAGTCATTCCTGACATAAGCAAGCTATAAAGAAGACAATAAACCTTATACGTGATCATAAGTAAAAATCTTAGTGTGATATTCAAACAGAAGAAACTTTCTTATCTTTCCTTCGGGTTGCATCATCTCGTAACACGGACAATGGCCTGCTTTAGACCCTCTTTATTCTACAGCATGTAATGCTTACTTACTGCTCTTCTCCTGTAGAGCTGCTGCAGGTGTCAGATTTTAGCATCTCTTTGGCTTCACCATTTTCATCAGAAAAACTCCCATTACTCTTACTTCCATATAAGGCGTCGTACATTACCATCTGATGAGCGACTGAAGACTTCATGGTTGACTTTACAGCTCTTCTAATCATTCCCACTACACAAGGCCACATACACAGCAAAAATAAAATCATAGCCTGTGCTGAGATGGCAATTAACCCAATGTATTCTGCTTTCTGCCATAAACCCTTAAACCAATTCCATCCCTACACATCATCAGCATTAACTTCCCTAGCTGTCAACCTTTTAATTGCATTAGTTATGTTTTGAATACCCACATCTATCACGTGGCCATCAGCATCGTTATCAGGAATATACCTGATATTCCTGACATAATTTTCTCTTGCCCAACTTGATTGTTCTGCTCGGTCTTTCAGTGAGGACACTTTCTTTTCGATCTCTCTCTTGGCTGTTGTCAGACGATTTCCGGTGTTGTTGTGAAGTTGTTCAGGTACCTTGACTACTAGCGCTCCTCCATACAGCTCCACCATGGCACACGTATCCATCCAATGCCTGGGTAGTGAAGCATATACGTATGGAATGCCATCTCTGCCATAATTAGAAATAAATAAAGAAATGTGCAAAGAAATGTAAAAAAGCAAATATAAATAAATATGCAAAGAAAAGTAAAAAAGCAAAAATAAATAATTATTTATAATTTTATTTCCTTATTTATGTATTTTTTATTTATTTTCGAGTTGGTCGTGTAGATTTCGCTGCAGTGGTCGGATGGTATGTTTCCTAACAGCTCAAGTCCCTCGCTGTCATCTGTTGGCCCGTACTGACCTCAGATCATTCCCACACAGTGATGTTGCTGCGTTGTTCAGCTCCCATACACCACTGTATGTTTGTTCACCTCAGTAAGCCAGACGTCCCCCCCTTGGCACGGGGCAGCTGGTCAATCACTTTACTGATCTGTGGCGCCCTCTGGTGGCGCTGGAACCTTCCTGCAATGACTTGCGTGCACCCACTAGCTCTCTCTGCCACTTTCACCACAGTGTGTTATCAGCAGGACCTGGAACAAGCTGTTCCACCTCTTAGATGTCCAATGTTTCCTCCTCAAGTCCTTGATTACCACGAAATCACCAGGCCTGACGTCATGCAAGACTCCTTCAGCTGGCTTGGGCAGAGCATCCTTGACCTGCTGAGATATCTGAGAGAGAACAAGAGACAAATTTCGACAATAGTTTAGCATGTCATCTTCACACAAAGCTATAGAGGGCAGTGGTCGTGGTTCTGGTCCTACTCCTATGGAAGTTGGCCTGCCAAACAGAATTTCAAACAGACTCAAGTTAGACTTTGTTCTTTTCCTCATTCTCATGTACATTAACACAATGGGGAGTGCTTTTACCCAAGACAAACCTGTCTGTTCACAACACTTCATTAATTTGTCCTTTAATGTCCCACCTTATTTGCAATTGGGTGTGCCGCTTGAGGCATCATTTGCCCTCTGCCCACATTGCTTGTGGCGCAGATCATGCATGATTGCCAATATTTATCCGCAAAGTAAGTGAATCCTTTTGTGAACTAATATTGACTCAACAAATCAAACATTCCCTTTTTACACACGTGATCTAGGCCATGTACAAGTTTTGCATAGTGTGGGAAAAAGTGTTTTGGTAGACATGGTTTGCCTTCAGTACTCAGCCAAAGGTTGTTTTTCAGTTTGCACTCGGCCTTCACCCATTGTTTCTTCTCCTCTGCTGTGGCAAAGGCTTGCATGGCTGTAAGAGAATCTGAGCCGCTGTATCAGCTCGCTTGTTACCTAAAGACACAAAATCATCACTTTTGGAATGTGCAACGCATTTGCAGATAGCAATTGACTTTGGTAGCAAAATTGCTTCTAACAATGCTGTTATTTTATCATGGTTTAGAACAGGCTTACCATCAGACTTTAGACATTTCCTGTGTTTCCGCAATGCCCCAAACTCATGACAAACCCCAAAAGAGTAACGAGAATCTGTGTAAATGGAAACTGTTTGTCCTTCAGCAATTTTGCAAGCCTCCGTCAATGCAACTAATTCAGCCTCTAGCGCAGAGCAGTGCGCGGGGAGTGCTCCAGATGTTATTGTTGCATATGCAGTGGTTACAGCGTAACCTGCTCTGTTTTTGCCAGTTTTTGGGTCTCTAGATGCTGAACCATCAACAAATAGAATTAAGTCAGCATTTTCAAAAGGGGTTTCTTTCAAATCTGGTCTTGGTGTACAGACCTGTTCCAATGTGGCAACACAGTCGTGTTCTTCCCCATCCTGCTCCATCGGGAGCAGTGTAGCAGGATTTAACACTGTGCATCTTTTTATCGTGATGTTTGGCATTTCCAATAAAATTGCATTGTATCTGAGCCATCTGGCAGCTGACAAATGGGATGTTTTCTGTTCCAACAGGATCATAGAAACAGCGTGCGGCACGAGCAAAGTCACATCAGAGTACCCCACAATTTCCCTTGAAGCTAAAATAGATTTTTCTGCAGATGCAACAGCTCTCAGGGATTTTGGCAAGCCTGCTGCTACCGTATCGAGCTTACTCGAAAAATAGGCCACAGGTCTCAGTTTTCCCCCGTGATTCAGAACAGAAGTCATGAACCCATTTTTCTAATCAACAGTTTGTACAAAATTTCTCTCTGGGTCTGGAAGTCCCAGGGGTGGTGATGTTTGTAACAGTATTTTCAAATTCTCAAATGCTTTCTCTGCTTCTGGGGTCCATGTCAGTTTGTCATGTGGTTGCAAGCCGTTCCCATGAGCCAAAGCGCTCAGGGGCGAATCTTCAATAGCATAATTTGGAATGAACGTTCGACAGTACGAACACATGCCCAAAAATGACATTAGTTGTTTTTTTGTGACAGGCTTTGGAATCTTTTGAATTGCCTCTTTTCGTTTCTCAGATAGAGATTTAACCTTTTTAGTGATGACATGACCTAAAACACTTAAAAAACTGTTTCACTTACTCGTGAAACTAATGGGTGGCTTGGACTTGCATCATAAAGTCTGGGAATATCAGATCTTAATTTGCTAAATGAAAACCCACTCTGAATCATAAATGAATAATTTTAGGTTTCAAGACAATTGGATTTTCAAAATCAGTCTCACCGTTTGCAGCACGCGTTTTCTGATCCGTTGAGAAACCAGCAGTGAAGGTCCACGATCCCTCAGACGTCAGTCCCCCTTCCCTGAAGCCTTTCGGGGTTTAGGGCTAAACTTTTTGTGGGTTTAGGGTGATCAGCCAACTAACGTCCTCAGGTCCCGGACGATCGACTGTGGCATCCCGTCACTCGTCGCCAAGTTTGTCGTGGATATTCTAATTCAATAAAAAATTGTAGAGTCCGAGAATGAAAAACCAAACAGAATTTTGTATTTGTTTTGTTTTAATTCTCCGCAGAGAATGATCTGGTTTACACACAGCTTGAGTCTGTGAGCAAAAAAGATCACAGCCCACTTTTTATACTATGCAAAAAGATACACTGAACAGTTATATGCCGTGTAATATGTACTTAAATGAGATTAATGCAATCAAAGCAAAATTAACAAAATTAAAAATTTCCATAATCTCATTTACCAATAAGGATAAAAAAAAATAATGCAAAGTCAGTGGAAAAACATCTCATCAGTGCATTATTACAGTGAAACTGGTTGCAATCTGCTTTACTTCCATAATATGATGAAAATCTGAGTAAAATAAGATAAAACGTTCGCTTAATTCTTCAGAATGCAGTCAGTTTCCAATGCATTAGTCAAAATGCAAAGTGAAAAAAGGCATTTCAGAGGTGGAGCAAGTTTTTAAATTTGGATAAAAAATCATGAAGATTTCTTTAGAATAACATGCACCACTGAAGTGTTCATTGTAGGAGCAGGAACAAGTATAAAGGAGATTCCATTTTAATTTCATGTTGACTTTTTAAAGTTGAATGATTCTCTTTATGCATCACTCACATTATGCATTTGTGCAAACGTGTGAACTGATATTCTGGCTCAGCCTATCAGACAGCAATGAAATAAATGTTAGGTCAAGTGCAAAATCCTGTAACTGTTTTATGACTAGTGACCCTTTTCCTAGATGAACCTATTTCAGATGCGATTGGTCAGTGCTATACTGCAAGGTCGTCCGGTCTCATGCGGCTGCTGGTCGCGCTGCTCTTGCTAAACCTTCGCTTGTCCTCAACAGATTCACTGCTTAGAAAGGAAGGCGAGGTGCACGAGTTGGGCGTCTCTGTCGGTGCATGCGAGAAGCTCAAGAAGTTGACCCCTAGGAAGTCTTGACCTCGATGGCGTTCGGTGACCATGTTCTCCGAGTTTTGCTGGTGCGCCAGTCGGTCACGAAAAGGTGGGCAGGTTGGGTGTATAAGTGAGTGTGCATGTGTCTGTATGGTAGGGGAAGATGGTGGTGATGCCAAGCACTGATTGAAGTCAGGAGGTGGAGTGCAAGCTCGGTTTGGTGTGAACAGGTTTGGTGAGACTGCAGCCACGGTGGATGGTGTATTCGGTCGCTGTTTGGAAGCCTTGTATCTTTGCAAACAACTCTTAAACTGCTTCCACGCCAAATGATACAGTTCCACGACGTTAAGCAACAGCGACACAGCTGTGACCACTAGCATAAACACAATAAACACATTCTTCTCCGTAGGTCTCGAGATGTAGCAGTTGACCAGATGTGGACACGGTGAGGCCTTACACACGTAGAGCGTATTGAGGAAGACTCCATAGATCAGGTACTGGACTATAATGAAGATCACTTCCATTACAGAGCGGATAAGGATGCTTAGTACGTATGTTTGTAGCAAAGCACCCTTCAATTGCAACTTCCCACCTCCACCTTCATCCTCCTTCCCACAGTTCTTGTCTTCCTCTGGGTACTTTTCTCCATCTCTGTCTGTTTGCGCTCCTTCTTCCTGCTCTTTCCTCCTCTTCTCCTCTCTACGGACACTGTGCATCGCGTGTGCCATGTAGATGAGAGAAGGTGTGGACACAAACACAATCTGGAGCACCCAGAAGCGGATATGCGCAATGGGAAAGGCTCGGTCATAACAAACGTTCTCACAACCGGGCTGCTCCGTGTCGCAGGTGAAGTCTTCCTGCTCGTCGCCCCACGAGGACTCAGCAGCCGTGCCCAGGACCAGGATCCGGAAGATGAAAAGAATGGTGAGCCAGACCTTTCCCACCGAAGTGGAATGTTCCTGGACTTCTTCTAGAAAGTTCCCCAGCAGACTCCAGTCAGCCATGACTAGTCAAAAGAGCCTGAAAAAAAAAAACAATAGTGTGAATGAAGGGAAAACTTATCCTTTACTAAATTACTTTCATGCTGTAACAGTTCATGTCTTCTGCTGTACATACTTGTTGTTCTATAAATTTAGTACTATACTGAGGTGGCTAGGTGTAAACATGCCAACTTTAAAGGAATATTTCACCTAAAAATTAAAAATTGATGTGCCCTCATGTCATTCCAAACCTGTGTTACTTTCTTTCTTCTGTGGAACATAAAGATATTTTGAGAAATGCTTGCTTTTTTGTCCATAAAATGGAAGGCAATGGTAACCAAAACAGTTTTGTACCAACATTCTTCTAAATACTTTCGTTTGTGTACTGCAGAAGAAAGTAAGTCATACAGACATAGGACAACATGAAAGAGAATAACCAGTGAATAAACATGTTTTCATTTTTGGGTAAACTAACTAAACTAACTTTCACTAGTTCTTTTCCATGACCTGAAATTGAAAAATTGCCATAGAAGTAGTTTACGCAAATGGCGCTGCCTCTAATGCTAATATGCTAACACAGCGCCAAAATTTGTGCTCTGACACTTTTTGAAACAACGTGTGAAATCAGACAGACACAGATAGAAGAGTTTGCGTTCATGTACTTGCATAGGTCTTTTCTCATTTGCATAGGCCTGAATACTGTTATTCATGAGAAAAGCATGTGCTGAAGAAGAGCTAAAAGTTATAAATGACTTAAAGGTGCTCTAAACCCCTTTTAAAAGATTTTTATAAAAAGAAACGAATAGTACTTTTGATAAAGTGCAACTCTAGTCATATGAGTTGCCTACAAAAGCTACATTATATTGCGTTAAAGGGTTAGTTCACCCAAAAATTTAAAATCTGTCATTAATTACTCACCCTCATGTCGTTTCAAACCCGTAAGACCTTCGTTCATCTTCGGAACACAAATTAAGATATTTTTGATGGAATCTGAGAGCTGTCTGACCCTGCATTAGACAGCAACGCAACTGAAATGTTCCCAAGTCCAGAGACGTAACATTAGCAAGGACATCGGTAAAATAATCCATGTGACATCAGGGGTTCAACCGTCATTTTACGAAGCTATGAGAATACTTTTTGTGCGCAAAAGAGAGAAAAAAAAAGCTTACTCTCCAAAATGGCGCTACAGGGTGATGCGGAGGAGACGAATTGTTGAATAAAGTCGTTATATTTTTTTCTTTTGCACACAAAGAGTATTCTCGTAGCTTCGTAAAATGGACATCGGTAAAATAATCCATGTGACATCAGGGGTTCAACCGTCATTTTACGAAGCTATGAGAATACTTTTTGTGCGCAAAAGAGAGAAAAAAAAAAGAATTTATTCAACAATTCGTCTCCTCTGCGTCACCCTGTAGCGTCATTTTGGAGAATATCTGCTGGATGTAAACAGCGTATGCTGTTTTGTGTCAGCTGCATCACACGGATACGCTGTTTTCGTTCAGATCAAATCACAACAATGTAGGAAACAGATCCGGCGTGACGCAGCTGACACAGAACCGCATACGTTGTTTACGTCCAGCTTACTCTCCAAAATGGCGCTACAGGGTGATGCGGAGGAGACGAATTGTTGAATAAAGTCGTTATATTTTTTTCTTTTGCACACAAAGAGTATTCTCGTAGCTTCGTAAAATGACGGTTGAACCACTGATGTCACATGGATTATTTTACCGATCTCCTAGCTACGTCTCTGGACTTGGGAACATTTCAGTTGCGTTGCTGTCTATGCAGGGTCAGACAGCTCTCAGATTCCATCTAAAAATATTAATTTATTATTAATTAATTTGTGTTCCGAAGATGAACGAAGGTCTTACGGGTTTGAAACGACATGAGGGTGAGTAATTAATGACAGAATTTTCATTTTTGGGTGAACTAACCCTTTAAGATGGTCCCATTTCATGGCGACCACCATGTTGGGATCACCATTCAAATTCTACTCACCAAATTAACACTAACTGCTCTAATACAGTTGCAAATATGGTGTTTCAACAATTGCATATTGCATACGTTGCATCCATGCACCAGTAGGTGTCAGTATGAAGTCTTCTTGACTTATGAAATTTCCCTAAAAGTTCATACTAGTTTCATTAATTAATTAATGTACAATAATACAGTGCAGTAAAATTTAGAAACATACTGAAAATGTAACTACATTTCAGTGTCTTGTGCATTGGGCCTGGACACCTTAATGCAAAATTAACCTTCACAAGACTGTTACAATGTACGACTCCTATGCTGCATTTAGAATAGCATACTACTCGTACTATTTATGCCATACTAAGAAAAGGGAAAAATAATACTAGTAGTATGCAAGTATGCTATTTTGAACTCTGCCCTAGACAGTAGTTATATACTGCACTGCCTTCTCATGCTATTATAAAACAAGGACAAAGATGTCCAACATGCAGTGATATATTTGGGTTGTGCTGTATATTTGGGTTGTGTTTGTAGATTTCTGTTCTTCGATACAAACTTTTCCCACACACTTAAGTGCTGGGAGTCTGGGAAAAGGAGACGGAAGAATTTGAGGAACCTGCAGCTAAAAATAAGCAAAGAAGCAGATATTTAGTGGCATTTGTCTTTTCTGGGTATCTGATGGCTGAACGTTTCCTGTTATCGTTTTAAAGCAACCATGAATATTTTCAGAAAGTAACATCTCCCATCAATGAAGTTAAGGAAGTATTTTGGCATATTAAATGACATTACATGTGTTTAAAATAGTACAGTACAACATGGTACTGCATTTTGCAGTTTTTTTTTTAAAGACTTCAGCACACAATATTTAAAAATAGCACAATTAATTCTACACTCAACTGCTAAAGCTTGTCAAATTTAAATGTCATGGGAAATGTTCCACTGTCCTTTAGGGGCAGGGTGATGCTGGATAAACATCAAGTGTTTAATCTTTGACTTTTTGACTTGAATTTTGTTGGTACTTGTGTACCAGTTACACGGCGTAATGATGTTCTTTATTGGTTTCTCTTGGATTAATACAAAGTTTAGCGTCAGAGTCTCAGTCCTCAAGGGGGTTTATGGGAAGAGGGAGCCCAGAATACTCTCATCGCTTTAACATAAGAACTTGGGTAAGACTGTGTTTAAGGGACAGTTTGTCTGTGGGAAGTATTGAAAAATATTTGGATGTAAATTTAATTGCAGAAAGACACTGTGTAAACAGACCTTATTCGGATCCACCCTGCCAGACGTTTATCAGTCTGAAACTTGATGCCCCACCAACATTATTTTAAGAATACATTTCAGCAAGGAGGGAGGTTTTCAGCCTTTATCAGCTTTCTTCTCTAAAGTTCACCACACAGAATAGGCTTATTGCTTTATGACTGATTTGATACGGTAATGACCAACTGACTGTTCATTATTCTTCACATAGTTAGAGTTTTATTTATATAATATTGTTTGCAACAATATTTATGATTATTTTCTATATTTATAATGTTGTGAACAAATTACTGGGAAGGGCAGTTTGGCATCAGATGTGGGAACCACGTCTTTAAAGACAGACTGAATATGGCGGAGTCACTATATAAGTGTGTCTTGCTCCCCTCCCCTTTAAGGAAACAATCTTAAACAATATAATTTCCCTCTTACAAGGCACTTGAAAGAAATCTGGCTGGGTTCAAGACACTAGGGCCAAAGAGGTTATTGGCACACTTAAAAGACTGTGCTGTGGATTCAGTCTCTCTATATTACTGCTGTTGTGTCACGGAATGTAGGTTTAAGAGTTTTTTGGGTGAGAATGTAGTAGTGTAGACTTCAAATATGCGGTTTCTTAATAAAGATGGCAACCGGGGGGTCAGCAGCCATTCAGCCATCCATATTGAATAAGGCCATGTCACATAAATGGCCTAAAGCCGAATCACAACTATGCTGATAAATGAGCAATATTGCACAGCTACTCATATTGCTCATATGTTATATTATGTTATGTTATAATGTGACAGTTCAGTGTCTTGTTTGTTAGCATGGGAAAGGTGCTATAAATACTTTAACCATGTGATCTGTATGTCATTTGCCTAATGAGTTAGTTGAGACTTAATGCTGGTGTAATTCAAAGTAAATAAAAAAACGGATTATTTGTACATATCAGCCTAACTGAAGCTTAAGCAAACCAGACATTTACCCTTTTTTTTTTTTTGCAGGGATCTTTTAGATCATGTGTCAGCAAACTGTACATCAACAGTCTAACTGTAAGTGAACATTTCTCAGCGCTATTTCTGTGTCAGTTACATTTTCAGGAGGAAGGTGGTGAGACCTACTCCTTCTCCACTTGTTTACCCGAGGAAAGGAGAACAATGTGGGAGTTTTCTTTTTGCAGCAGGGGCATCTGGAGATAGTTAGGGGCTGCTAAACAGCCGTACAAACAGCCATCAAAGAAGAGAACCATGCTCTTCCGGTCTCTGTTTGTCCTGTCTGTGTTTGAGTCAGCACTATGGCTGACAGCACAATAAAGAAAGCCTGCTAGTTACATAGATGTGGAATTCAGAGTCAGTATAATGCAAACAGAGATTCTATATTACTAATATACAGTAAAATTGACTTTTTACATTTAGATTTAAAATCCTGAAGATAAATCAGCACTGAGGGAGGGATGAGTCTTACACCGATTCTTTTGTAAGTCGTAATTTTAGTAATACATATGTAATAAAATATGTAATTATTTGTAATAGAAAACTGTTACATTTTCACAATTTCTTAATAGAGTACAAGTAATTGGGGAATGGATGGATATGAAAGGAGAACAATGTGGGAGTTTTCTTTTTGCAGCAGGGGCATCTGGAGATAGTTAGGGGCTGCTAAACAGCCGTACAAACAGCCATCAAAGAAGAGAACCATGCTCTTCCGGTCTCTGTTTGTCCTGTCTGTGTTTGAGTCAGCACTATGGCTGACAGCACAATAAAGAAAGCCTGCTAGTTACATAGATGTGGAATTCAGAGTCAGTATAATGCAAACAGAGATTCTATATTACTAATATACAGTAAAATTGACTTTTTACATTTAGATTTAAAATCCTGAAGATAAATCAGCACTGAGGGAGGGATGTTTACACCGATTCTTTTGCATGATTGGCTTCTCAAAAAAAAAGAAAAAAAAAAAAATTGTCTGTCTGCTCTTATACCCCTGAACAGATAGACATGTTTGGTTTACAGTCAAGAAATCAGAAGACGAGCTGTGAGAGCAGAAGAATGGGTGTGTACGCACAAGAGTGTGATCAGCAATTTAATGCAGCTGACAGCGTGACTGAAATAACTTGATGACATCTGGAAACTAAGAACAGCAAAAGGAGCAACAAGGCTAAGCTTCAGAGATTGAGTCTTGTCACAGGATACTCCTTCACAAGTCTGTTCAAGGCTTCCATTGTGTGTCTATGTATTCAAAGACACTCTCCTGGGAACCATCATAACCGTTTATTCATCAGACTTTTCCTATTAGTTCCCAGCATGATAATTGAATAGAGAGACCTAATACTGATTCACAGCCAAAGGTCTGCAAGGTTAGATTAAATTTGATCAGTGTAATACCTATTGAATTTCATATTCAGAATTTAACTGTGTGCCAAAAATATTCCTCAACTCCTTAGACTCTGATTAAGGTCAGGAAGCTATCGATATTAGGAACATAGATAATTGAGTTATGTGACATTTCAAGTAATTTAATTTTTTTATTATGACATTATATATTTTTTATAATTATATATTATATTTAACTATTTAAAGGGTTTATATATATATATATATATATATATATATTTCATCCCTTTGGTCATAATGAACTGTAATGGTATAGCATACAGGTTTATGAATGATATTATGTTGTGTGAGTAATGGCAGTGAACTATTAGAATTTATTGGCTATTCTAGATTACATTAAACTAAGCTAAAACACACACACACACACACACACACTTACACACAAATGAGACATTTCAGGCATATTGAAGGCATTTCCATTCTCCACAAACTGTATGTTTATAATTGTTTCCATACCTTTAATAGTTGTGGACCAACAGGCGTCTGCTGAAGATCCGACAGGTGTGTGTTTGTCTCTGTCAACTGATGGGTAAAGAATGGTCTGTTTTGTGATGATGCTTGACAGATTCTTGATCGCTCTGCCTCTTTACCTGAGAACACTGCTTGTCTCTTCTGCTTTTAGGATGTGCGATTAGTTAGTCAGAACTACTTGCTGGACCGACAGTCACTAAGCCTCAGAGACCTACAGACTTCAGCAGAAGCTTCACTTTGATATATAATGGTTCTGTTCATATGTTCTGTGATTAGCGCCTAAGTGTCTCGGATCAACGATCCTGACTGAACGATCTGGAAAAGAGTCAGACTGGTGATGCTGTCTTATTGCTAGGGATGTTGAAGAGCTGAAGGAGGTATGTTGACACCTCAGTGGGAATAAGGTGCTTGAACTATGTTTTTTTCCCCCCTAATGTATCTTCCTGACAGAGTTGAGTTGTGGACACAAGACAGATTGCTTCTTGTTCACTTGTCTTCAGTATATTCCACAGACGGATGTTGAAAATGGACTCTTTATTACGCCGGTTAACAAAATGTAAGCTGTCTCCTTCAACGATAAAGCTGGAATTGATGGATGACTGTGGTTGTTTCGAGCTGTCCGCAGTCTCTGGGTTTGAGAAAGGAAAGATGAATGTCTTCATAGATGCTCACCTCTGTTGTTTCCACCCCGGAATGAATCTTCCGATATGTCTAGTGTAAACTAAACCAATCAGTTTAGTCCTCTATTTAGACGAGTCCTTGTCCTCTCAGTGTCACTTCCAGGGGACGACAGATTACAGACTTGCTGATAATCAGAAACAGCTGCTAGCAGGCGACCACCGTCATGGACGATCTGGACGTGCCCTCATACTCAAAGGACATAAGAAATACCAACAGAGCCGTACCACCTCCTACCCCCCCCCCTTCCTTCGCCACCTCCTTCTCCTCCTCTTTCCCCTCTCCTCTTACAATGCCTGACTGCCACTCTATTTTAGTTGGAGGAATATCTCCTCATCAGGAAGGAAAGTGAGATTGTATTGAGAAACAATGGGGATTCGACTCAGGCTTGTGGTCTCCTGGTAATTATTTTGAGCTCTAGAAGGTTCATGCAACTCAACTGAAAAGTTAACTTATTTTGCTTTCAGATTTTTATTTTTTTTCAAATGTGCCTCTGACTCAATTAAAAAACCCAATAGGTAGATATTACTGAAGCTTTAAGCCTGTTTTATCAGAAGCTAGTGTGAGGAATGATACTCATCCATTATACAGTAGTAACTTAAGGCAACTGTTACGGAGAGCACTTCTGTTACTCTCTCTTCGGGCCACCAGAGGGCTCCGTCACCAGAGTACTAGTTTACTCCCCGCACTACATTTCCCATCAGCCCTGTACCTGTCACTGATCATTCTCCCACACCTGTTCCCTATTAGGTTAGACTATTTAATGAGCTCTTTCACCCAGATTCTCTGCAAAGTCTTGTTTTGCCTTGGTGAACATCTCTGAGCGTTATTCCGGTTACATTGGACTGCCTTCTGTTATTACCTCTGCCTGCCTTTGTCTCTTGTTGATTTGCTGCCTGCCCCTTGGACTTGTGCTCTGTTTACTGGACTATCGATATTGGATTGCCGCCTGCCCTGACCTAAGACTGTCTCAGTTTCTGAACGATATCTGCCTGCCCCGATCTCAGGTCTGTCTATGATCACCATTCTGTCTGCCCTACGATACTGCCTAATCTGTGTCTTGACCTCTGCTTGTTTGATTAAGTTTCAAATAAAACTGCAAATGGATCCCAGCCGTGTTGATGAATCATTACAGAAGACTTCGCCACAACATGATCCAGCAG
>NW_015542366.1:207279-211731 GCF_001515605.1 Sinocyclocheilus anshuiensis | reverse complement strand
GGTTTTTTAAGTATTGTTATAAGCTGTTCACACAACGGCAATAAAAAAAGTGATTGTCACATGAACATTCTTACATATAGCCCATATAAGAAGCATTTAACAGTGTAATAACACTTTGTAATATATTCTACAGTTGAAATAAAGAAACAAAAGTTCAGTACTCCCACTACCACATTAAGCCACTAATGCGAATGTAAACCTGTCTGGGGCATTTAATAACTGATTTAACTGTTATACACATGCCTTTCACTCTTGCTGAGTCTACAGAAACATTTAATGACAATTATTAAAACGAGTAGATTAACCATTGCAAGCATGTTTATTTTTGCTTATGTGACTCATTCAATAATTTGCAAGTGATTAAAACACTCAGGTATGGATTACCAACTTGTAATCACATTATATTAACACACACACACACACACACACACACACACACACACACTCATAACAAATCTAAAGAGCCTTGGGTGTCTCTCAAAATGCCCTCAAATCAGAGGTCACAAGAAGGAATTTCACCCATAAAGGAAGGAAAGCACTGTCACTACTGTTAACCAGGCCATAGTGGCCAAACATGATACAACACCAGTAGCCTGGGTCTCACCAAACATGTCTTCACAATTTCCACCACCGTGACACCTTGTATTAACTTCAATATTGTTACGGAGAGTGCTTCTGTTACTCTCTCTTCGGGCCACCAGAGGGCTCCGTCACCAGAGTACTAGTTTACTCCCCGCACTACATTTCCCATCAGCCCGGTACCTGTCACTGATTATTCTCCCACACCTGTTCCCCAATACTTTAGACTATTTAAGGAGCTCTTTCACCCAGACTCTTTGCGAAGTCTTGTTTTGCCTTGGTGAACATTTCTGAGCGTTATTCCAGTTTCATTGGACTGCCTTCTGTTATTACCTCTGCCTGCCTTTGTCTCTTGTTGATTTGCTGCCTGCCCCTTGGACTTGTGCTCTGGATACTGGACTATCGACTTTGGATTGCCGCCTGCCCTGACCTAAGACTGTCTCAGTTTCTGAACGATATCTGCCTGCCCCGATCTCAGGTCTGTCTATGATCACCATTCTGTCTGCCCTACGATACTGCCTAATCTGTGTCTTGGCCTCTGCTTGTTTGATTAAGTTTCAAATAAAACTGCAAATGGATCTCAGCCGTGTTGATGAATCATTACAGAAGACTTCGCCACAACACGATCCAGCAGCGATCTATCACCTCTCTTCAGAGCTGTCTGCGCAAGCGACACAACTAGCCACTCATCATCATCATCAGCTGCAGAGGCTCACTGCACTCACGGAGGAATTAGTCAAGACGTTACAGACACTGCACGTTTCTCCACCCGAGCTCTTGGTGCCTCCAACTAACGCTGCTATAGCGGTCACCTCAGCACAAACCTCCAACATGAGTCCCTGCTTAGCTTTCCCTGAGAAGTATGATGGTAATCCAGCTCAGTGCAAGGGGTTTGCACTGACCAGCCCTGTATGCAACAGAGGAGGGCAGGATTTCCTTTGTTTGTTCTCTACTCACCGGTAAAGCGCTGGAGTGGATGACGGCAGTATGGAGAGGGGGCAGATCTCCTTTTCCCTCATTTACAATCTTTCTTCAACGTTTCCGGGAGGTCTTTGATCATTCAAGGGATGGTCGGAGTGCAGATGAACAGTTGCTAACACTGACCCAGGGGAGGAGAACTGCGGCGGAATATGCTTTGTCCTTTCGTACGCTCGCCGCACAAACAACATGGACCGAGGATCCTCTGAAGGTACATTTCAGGAAAGGTTTAAGTCCTGAATTACAGACAGAATTAGCGTGCCGAGAAGAGGGGAGAACTTTAGATCAGTTTATTGAGCTCTCTATTCAGATTGACAATCTTCTCAGATCACGACGCCCCTCGACAAGGACAACTACTATGACTGTTTCTGACACCCACGAACCCATGCAAGTCGACACCTATCCACCCGAGCTCTCGGTGCCTCCAACTAACGCTGCAATAGCGGTCACCTCAGCACAAACCTCCAACGTGAGTCCCCGCTTAGCTTTCCCTGAGAAGTATGTCGGTAATCCAGCTCAGTGCAAGGCGTTTCTTCTCCAATGCACCCTGTTCGTTAATCAACAACCAGCCCTGTATGCAACGGAGGAGGGGAGGATTTCCTTTGTTTGTTCTCTACTCACTGGTAAAGCGCTGGAGTGGATGACGGCAGTATGGAAGGAGGGCAGTTCTCCTGTTCCCTCATTTACAATCTTTCTTCAACGTTTCCGGCAGGTCTTTGATCATTCAAGGGATGGTCGGAGTGCAGATGAACAGTTGCTAACACTAACCCAGGGGAAGAGAACTGCGGTGGAATATGCTTTGTCCTTTCGTACGCTCGCCGCACAAACGACGTGGACCGAGGATCCTCTGAAGGTACATTTCAGGAAAGGTTTAAGTCCTGAATTACAGACAGAATTAGCGTGCCGAGATGAGGGGAGAACTTTAGATCAGTTTATTGAGCTCTCAATTCAGATTGACAATCTTCTCAGATCACGACGCCCCTCGACAAGGACGACTACTATGACTGTTTCTGACACCCACGAACCCATGCAGGTCGACACCTATCACCTCTCGCCTGAGGAGAGAGATCGTCGCATTAATCACCGTCTCTGCCTCTATTGCGACCCCAGTTTTCCATTCATAGTAGAGGTTGACGCTTCCAACATCGGACTAGGGGCAGTGCTATCACAACGTCGGGGCTCACCTGCAAAAATGTTTCCATGTGCTTATTATTCACACAAGCTCAGCCCAGCGGAGAGAAATTATGATGTTGGTGACAGGGAGTTGTTGGCCATTAAAGCTGCACTCGAGGAATGGCGTCATTGGCTGGAGGGAGCAAGACATTCATTCACTGTTTTAACCGACCATCGTAACCTTGAGTACTTGAGAACGGCTAAGAGACTCAATCCACGTCAGGCTAGGTGGTCTCTGTTTTTCTCCAGGTTTGATTTCACTGTTACCTACCGGCCAGGTTCTAAGAACACAAAGGCAGACGCTCTGTCACGGCAATTCGAGAGAGATTCTGACTCCAATAGGCCTGAAAATGTAATTTCCCCGGCTTTCATTGTGTCACCTATCCAGTGGGACATTATGACTGAGATTGAGCAGGCTAATACCGAACACAACGTCCCTGCTGAATGCCCCCAGGATAAGTTATTTGTCCCTGTAGCTCTTCGAGAAAGAACGATCACACACGTTCATGCTTCGCTCAGCTCAGGACATCCAGGTATTAATGCAACCATCCAACTACTTCAAAACCGGTTCTGGTGGCCATCCCTGAGAAAGGATACGATTAGTCAGATTCATGAATGCAGGGTTTGTAATACACAGAAACCATCCCACCTACTACCAGCAGGACTCCTTCACCCACTACCCATCCCACAGCGTCCCTGGTCACATATTGCCATAGATTTCGTCACCGACCTACCTAGTTCCAATGGCCATACTACTATCCTTACCAGTCATTGACCGCTTCTCTAAGGCCTGTCGCCTCATTCCCTTGCCTAAGTTACCCACCGCTCTGGAGACGGCTGAACAACTATGTAATCTAGTCTTCCGCTTCTATGGTTTACCGGAGGATATAGTTTCCGACCGGGGTCCCCAGTTTACCTCCCGTCTGTGGGCCGCTTTCTTCAAGGCACTGGAGATCAATGTGAGCCTCACCTCGGGCTACCATCCCCAATCCAATGGTCAGGTAGAGAGACTCAACCAGGAACTTACCCGGTTCCTTCGTTCATATTGTAGTCAAAATCAACAGGATTGGAGCCGTTATATCATGTGGGCCGAATACGCTCAAAACTCTCTCCGCAAGCCCTCTACTGGGTTAACTCCGTTTCAGTGTATTCTGGGATATCAACCACCCGTTTCCCTGGTCAGGAGAACCGTCTAACGTTCCTACAGTTAATGACTGGATTCAGAGAAGTGAGGAGACTTGGAATCAGGCTCATCATCATTTACAGCATGCTGTAAGACGTCAGCGGATTCAGGCTGATCGGCATCGCCGTCCCAGCCCAGAATATAGTGTTGGCCAGTGGGTATGGTTATCCACTCGTGACCTCCGTCTCCGTTTGCCATGCCGTAAGCTCAGTCCCAGGTACGTGGGTCCTTTCCAGATTATTCGCCAAATTACCCCTGTATCTTTTGAATTGGCTTTACCTAATCACTTCCGTGTTTCTCCCACATTTCATGTCTCCTTGTTGAAGCCCGCTGCTGGTCCCGGTGAGGGAGGAGAGGAGGCGCCCGAGGACCAGGGTCCCCAACCCATAACGGTGGAGGGCGAGGAGATCTATCAGGTGCGAGAACTGCTCGACTCCAGACGCCGGGGGAGAACTCTCCAATATCTGGTCGACTGGGAGGGTTACGGCCCGGAGGAAAGGTCCTGGGTGAATGCAGACGACATTCTAGATCCCAGTCTT
>NW_015542366.1:197060-205986 GCF_001515605.1 Sinocyclocheilus anshuiensis | reverse complement strand
CTCAGCTCAGGACATCCAGGTATTAATGCAACCATCCAACTACTTCAAAACCGGTTCTGGTGGCCATCCCTGAGAAAGGATACTATTAGTCAGATTCATGAATGCAGGGTTTGCAATACACAGAAACCATCCCACCTACTACCAGCAGGACTCCTTCACCCGCTACCCATCCCACAGCGTCCCTGGTCACATATTGCCATAGATTTCGTCACCGACCTACCTAGTTCCAATGGCTATACTACGGTCCTTACTGTCATTGACCGCTTCTCTAAGGCCTGTCGCCTCATTCCCTTGCCTAAGTTACCCACCGCTCTGGAGACGGCTGAACAATTATGTAATCTAGTCTTCCGCTTCTATGGTTTACCGGAGGACATAGTTTCCGACCGGGGTCCCCAGTTTACCTCCCGTCTGTGGGCCGTTTTCTTCAAGGAACTGGAGATCAATGTGAGACTCACCTCGGGCTACCATCCCCAATCCAATGGTCAGGTAGAGAGACTCAACCAGGAACTTACCCGGTTCCTTCGTTCATATTGTAGTCAAAATCAACAGGATTGGAGCCGTTATATCATGTGGGCCGAATACGCTCAAAACTCTCTCCGCAAGCCTTCTACTGGGTTAACTCCGTTTCAGTGTATTCTGGGATATCAACCACCCCTGTTTCCCTGGTCAGGAGAACCGTCTAACGTTCCTACAGTTAATGACTGGATTCAGAGAAGTGAGGAGACTTGGAATCAGGCTCATCATCATTTACAGCATGCTGTAAGACGTCAGCGGATTCAGGCTGATCGGCATCGCCGTCCCAACCCAGAATATAGTGTTGGCCAGTGGGTATGGTTATCCACTCGTGACCTCCGTCTCCGTTTGCCATGCCGTAAGCTCAGTCCCAGGTACTTCCAGATTATCCAGATTATTCGCCAAATTACCCCTGTATCTTTTGAATTGGCTTTACCTAATCACTTCCGCACATTTCATACATTTCATGTCTCCTTGTTGAAGCCCGCTGCTGCACTACATTTCCCATCAGCCCTGTACCTGTCACTGATCATTCTCCCACAGCTGTTCCCTATTACGTTAGACTATTTAATGAGCTCTTTCACCCAGATTCTCTGCGAAGTCTTGTTTTGCCTTGGTGAACATCTCTGAGCGTTATTCCGGTTACATTGGACTGCCTTCTTTTATTACCTCTGCCTGCCTTTGTCTCTTGTTGATTTGCTGCCTGCCCCTTGGACTTGTGCTCTGGATACTGGACTATCGACTTTGGATTGCCGCCTGCCCTGACCTAAGACTGTCTCAGTTTCTGAACGATATCTGCCTGCCCCGATCTCAGGTCTGTCTATGATCACCATTCTGTCTGCCCTACGATACTGCCTAATCTGTGTCTTGACCTCTGCTTGTTTGATTAAGTTTCAAATAAAACTGCAAATGGATCCCAGCCGTGTTGATGAATCATTACAGCAACACATCTTCATCTGCATTTCTGAAGCAGACCCCAAGGTTAAAAATACTGTTTTTCTAAAATACCAAACATACACTAAAACATATGGGATTGGTAAGATTTGTACATATTTTTGAAGAAAGTATTTTATACTTAACAAGGCTGCATTTATTTGATCAAAAATACAACAAAATATTGTAAAATATTATTTTAATTTAAAACAGCTGTTTTCTATTTGGATATTTTAAAATGTAATAGCAAAGCTAAATTTTCAGCAGGTTCACGTTATTTTTCAGAAATCATTCTAATATGGTGATTTTCTGCTCAAGAAACAATTATTATTATTATTATTATTATTATTATTATTATTATTATCAATGTTGAAAACAGTTGTGCTGCTTAATATTTAGCTTTGTCCAGTATTCTTTGATGAATAGAAAATGTAAAAGAACACCATTTAATTGAAAAAGAAATATTCTGAAACAAAAATGTCACTTCTGATCAGTTTAATGCATCCTCCTTGCAGAATAAAAGTAAATGAAACAGTCTTACTGACCCCAAGCTTTTGGACACTATATTGCAAGTAAATCAAAATTTTGTATGGGGATCATTTGAACTGTATTATCAAACTGAAATGTTGTTTATAATCAGTTTATCATCAGTATAACCAAGATTAAGAAAGTCGTTAAATATCAACTGATACTTCAATGTCTGGCAAGCTAATAAAAGTGCCTTGGGGTCTCTAAAGGAACATAAGGGATTTACTCATCCATCAAAGCCCACTGCATTACAATGTTTCCCATTGCCTTCCTTACAACCTTTTAAAAAGTAAGATGCCACATTACCAACTCGACAACAAATATCTCTTTTATAATCCTAAACTTTTAAATGAGTGATGCAGGTACATGATGCATCCTCAGACATGGTATTGGCAATGGGACATTGAAGAGACCCATGTGACTGGACTAGCTTTGGGCCATTGTTCAGTTACATCAGTATGGAGTTTGCTTTCTTTGTTTCTGTTTCTGACACCAGTCTCAAGATTGTGATCTCTGATCAAACATTTACATGTATTTTGAACTCTAATCACAATATGAACAACAATAATAGTGTGGCTTGCCTCTACAAACACAACTAATAATACAAACTGATGTTGCTTCTGTTCCTTTAACGGGTCTCCAGAGCTGCTCTGGGTGCAGGAACCACTAAAGGTAAAGTGTGACTGTGGCACTTGAAGTTGTCATCAACACCACTGTGACTAACAGCACACTCTCATCAGCCCTGGTCATACGGACAGTGATAAAATGCCTTTCTCTTCATTTAGCTCTGCCACAGGACTGTGTGAAGAGAACTGTCTGTGTGCCCAAACCACACTACACCACATATAAGCCTGAAACAAGGTCAGTGAGGGGTGCAAATGATCATGTAGAACAGATCATCGCTATATATTGCTCAAACAGCTAAAGGTCAAAAGAAGTTCTTCTCAGCTCTGCTCACACCTTATTAATATTAAAATACACCTTAATATTCATTAAATTGAAGAAGATAATGCCACTTAAAAGTGATAGTCACATCAATTGTATTTCAACCATCCTTTATTTACCCAGAAGTCATTGCGAGGGCCGTTGTAAGGGTAGTGACCTGCCCTGACCCCTTACATTTTAGACACCTAGACAGTGTTAATCCACCTGATGATCTTGCATGAAAAGACAAACTTTTCCTTTATTTATTGCTTTTATGCTTCTGTCCCTCATTCTGACCTTTATTGTCATCCTAACAGCTGAGCGGATTATTTCGCCAAAAGGCCTCTGCAAACATTCTCAAAAGCCAAAGAAAACACTGGCAGTGTTCAAAGTGATATCGCTGTTGTTTTTTAAAGAGACAAAAAGAAAGCAGAACAACCTCTTGGTGTCTGTCTACATCTCCTCTTGTGTTCTGGTGTCAAAGTTTACTTTCGCATTCACCCTTTGGAAACAATGGAGAAAAGATGGCAGCTTTCCACACTCGGCAAAACTCTTTACTGAAATTCCTATTTATCACAATGGTTGTGCTGATACCTTAGACCCTTTCAGATCTGACATTCAGAGGGAAAACAATTTTTTTTCTTTTTTTTGCTGGGTTAGAACTTGAGGGTGTTGTAGTGAGCAGTTAATCTTGAACAAATCGCCATTCACTTGTAATATAATAGTTATTCACAGTGACCACAAAGAGTATTTAGACACTATAGCCATATTTAAAACGGAATATCTTTGCATTAGAAAAAAAAACTAATAATGCTAGAGCCTATAGAGCAAATAATGCTAGAGTGAAATACTGTTTCTGTTTTGTTTTTTTTAAAAGTATAATTTAACATTCTTCCGATGTTGATGAACAATGGACAAACTTTTTTTATTTTTTTGAGTGTTATTTTTGCACGTCTAATTTCATGATGCTGAAATCACCTCTATCTATTTATACAGGATGCAGTGAAACTGCATAATGCTAGCAAGTGATAGAGACACCATTTGCATAAGGGTTATCACTTGAGAGAGAGAGTGGAGCCTTCTATGACCTGGTGTTAAAGAGCGGTCTGACTCGACCCTGACAGAATGCTGGCTGAGAGAAAGAGCCAGACAACTCCACGTTCATGCACAGCAATGACAATTGCATGCATGTCTATAAGAAAGTTGCTGCCTCTGCTGCCCTGTTCTTTAATACTTAGAATTCCAAATTAACTAGATTTAATTGTTAATTACTCAAAAAAATCGTGGAGTCATCAAAGTTCATATACATTAGTTGTAGAATTTGTCTGAATAACACTGTAGACAGTTTTATTGACCTTATGGTGTTTGCAATTAAAATGTTCTTGTATAGTCTAAACTATTCTGTGATTAGAAAAGTCTACTTTGCCCTTAGGTAAATCAGTAACTGGTAAACTCTGAACTCAATTAACACTGAGTGGTTTTAGTTGATGAGTATGATTGATTGTCAAGATGAATTTTCCCCCTTTTTAACCTCCTTTTCAGGGCCACTGGACTCCAGTCTTCTAGTGATTTTGTGACTTGTGACCACTCTGCCTTCCGTCTTTCTATTGTATTGCCATGGGCCTTTCTTTCATCTTGCTGTACCCTAACCAACATGTACATACACAGGAAGTCTCATATACATTTCCTTTGAGTTTGAAACAATTGATCACCTTTTCTCCACCCTTTCTCCTGCCAATTCGGTATTGTAGGTGATGCATTTAAGGCCATGGAAAGCTAGGACTCTTGGTCAGGGTGTGGTTAGATAGTTGTTTGTCCTGAACCCCCTCTAAAACCAACAAAAACAAAGTTTGAAAAGAAGTTTGAACACCCCTGTTATATACACACAAAGTATTAATTGTTTTCGGGACTTCACTGGTGATCCAGTTATTATTATTTTTCTGTTAAAATGTGGTCAGGGTGTGGTTAGACAGTTGTTTGTCACCATGCTTCCAGGAAATTAACTATTTTAAACCCTAATGCTATGTATGTATTTTTGTTTTTTTTCCCCGGGTCATTCCGGCTCTTGGAGGTAATCATTTAGCCACACTAATGGATGTTTAGCCCTTTATTAGAAAGGCAAAATCCAGAATCCAAGAAAGACTGGACAGTGTCCCATCAAAGGTATAAGATTAGATTTCCAGTGGAAGCTGAAAGTTTGCTTAATTACAACAAAAAGTCAACCAAACCCAGTAGTTAAGATGTTAGCCAAGAGTGTTCTCCATTATATTCAAAGTGGTTGTGCTACTCTAGAAAGTGGCATACAGAGATATGTTAAAGATAGTTTAATAATCTCATTCACAGTCTCTCTGCACTGCAAGTCTGCAGTGAGGCTTCATTCACTCTTTAGTCTCCCACGTGGAATGGAAGTGAACTGAATCAGGTAAATCCTCCTTATTGTAGCTGGTATCTCTGGCATGCACAAAGAACAGAGAAGAGAGAGACCCACATTGGATCCATCAAATGGCTGGCGCTAGAATAGAGATTAATGGGGATTGCCACGTAAGAACAAGAGGATGGGCACTACTGTCAAACTATGCAGGAGTTCTGTGTAAGTCTGGAGCAATATTTAGAAAGTAAATCTACTTTTTACAGATTTAAGAGAGAGTGTGGTATATTCTGTTAGTGTTGCTCAAAAAGACATCAAGTGACCCCTTGTGGTATGTAAAATCAGTAAGGATACTTAATAGATCTTCTGGAAAGACCGGTCATTGTTTAATTTTGGATGATAGTCTCCAGAATGGGATGCTAGTGTACTAGTTTTTTTAACTAGCAAAAACTCCCATCATCAACCAACCATCATGTAAACCATTTGGCTATTTATGTCCACCAGCAGCTAGACCAGGGGTAGGCAAGTAGTGTTGCTCAAAAAGACATCAAGTGACCCCTTGTGGTATGTAAAATCAGTAAGAATACTTAATAGATCTTCTGGAAAGACCGGTCATTGTTTAATTTTGGATGATAGTCTCCAGAATGGGATGCTAGTGTACTAGTTTTCTTAACTAGCAAAAACTCCCATCATCAACCAACCATCATGTAAACCATTTGGCTATGTAAGTCCACCAGCTAGACCAGGGGTAGGCAAGTTCGGTCCTAGAGAGCCGCAGTCCTGCAGAGTTCAGCTCCAACCCTGAAAAAAAAAACTCACCTGCCTATAGCCTTAGTAATCCTGAAGATATTGATTAGCTTGTTCAGGTGTTTTTGATTAGGGTTGGAGCTGAACTCTGCAGGACTGCGGCTCTCTAGGACCGAACTTGCCTACCCCTGAGCTAGACCAACCCTAGCAAGTATAAACCACCTTAGAGCAGAGTTTCAGCAAGGGTTCTTTGATATAAATACAATACTGTCCTTGCAAATGCTACCGTTTATTTAGTAGTTCACAAATCCCAAGTGAGATTAAGTCCCAGTTATTCTAAGTAAAGCTACACTGTTTCACTAAAATTGCCTTAGTTATCCGACAACTCCGTTTTTGTGTATTGAGAGTGAGAGCACATCGGATGTGCCACCCCTACCCTTTTTCCCTGCTAATGGCTAATGCTACCTCTATGCTAATGCTAGCCTTTCACTGTATCCTATGTAGTTTTATGGCTGTCAGCTAAATCGTCCCTCAGGAGCAGGAAACGTGGCGCAACAGCATGTAGGCAGATCGGTGTAAGATAACTTTGTTTGAGGGATGGTCCTATGCTTAGCCATAGCCTGGGGCCTGCTTCATTTGCACAATCTGGGATCATGCCTCAGTGCGCACGTTTAATGGACACAGCGGGCTTCATCATGACATCATGCCTTTGTTTGAAATCCCAACACCCATTCACCACTCTGCTGCTGGCTTAGGCTGCCAGTGCCGGCAATATCAACAAGTAGCACCTTTAAATGAAGGCTTCAGGGTCAAGCTAACATGAGGACTGTTTGCTCCAACCTCTATCATACTCTAATGCAGATGTTGTTGAGATACTCGTGTAGGACTCTGTTGTAAGGAATCCATGTAAGAGTACTAGGTTAGGATAGAATATATAGTTGATTTATTGTCAGGCTATATTGGTTGCCAAAAACGTCAGTAGATGCCTAAAACAAGCCTCCTGGTCCCTTCTTTTCTCTCAGCCTTGTTTTTGCTGGTTTTAGAGGGGTTTTGGGCACTTATCAGACTGGGAGACTAGCTCGGCCAACCATATGGACCAGCATAAACTAGCTAAGACTTAGGATGGTCTTAAGCAGGGGTGTCCAATCCTGCTCCAAATGGGTCAAAGTCCTGCAGATTTTAGCTCCAACCAGCTCCAATACATTTGCCTGGAAATATCTACAGTAGTTAGTCTGATGACCTTGATTAGCTGGTTCAGGTGTGTTTAATTAGTGTTGGAGCCAAACTCTGCTGGACAGTGGCCCTTCGAGGACAGGTTTCGACGCCCCTGCATAAGACCATCTTAAGTTATAGCTGGTTTAAGCTGGTCCACATGGCTGGCCAAGCTGGTCTTTAACTGGTTGGCCAACTAGTCTCCCAGTCTGATAAGTGCCTGAACCCCCTCTAAAACCAACAAAAACAAAGTTTGGAAAGAAGTTTGAACACCCCTGTTATATACACACAAAGTATTCATTGTTTTCGGGACTTCACTGGTGATCCAGTTATTATTATTTTTCTGTTAAAATCATAGTAGAGGGGTATTTTTAGGTGATCTTCTTGCTCTTGTATTTCATTCTATCTATAGTAAATGCAACAGGGTCATTGGGGTTATCATGTCAGTCTTAGTCTATAGTTGCTATAAAATGTTTTAACACTGACTTGTGATACATTTCAGAGTTGTTACTAGTGTTTAATATAAAGAATATATGCAACTGCCTCAACCCACCAAAAACTCACATAACCACCCACTGAACATCATTCTTTAGTATCAACCAATGGCAACACTTAGTCCATGATATCATTTCTAAAGCACATTCCAGTTGGATGAAAAGTGGTCCACACAGGCTAAAGCGTTGTCCAGAGAGGGATTATTGGTTGTGGTTTTGACTAATTAGACTTGACTATTTTGGCTTTATGTTGCTATTAAATCATGTGTAAAATTTGACATATTGTATTTAAATGTAAATTTAAATGTTATATATATTTGCATTTTTTATATCCAGATTTATTTTCCTTTTCATGACTAGTATTGTAATGTATGAGAAAATAAAACTGGTTTCAGTGTACATTGGTTTCATGATAACATGGAGTTTTATAGCCATGTCCTGATGCATTATTGTCACATGAAGAAAAAAAACAAGACTCTTGCCATGACTGAGTTTGATTACACAGTGTTATTATCCATTTATGATATTACAACCCTCTACGCACACCTTGGCAATATAATCGCCATTGGCTAGTACATTTTTTTGTTAACTCGCCAGACTGATATACTATTTTACACACACACACACACGTTTACTTAGCTATCTAAATGGGGACATTACATAGACTTCGATTGTTTTTATATACAGATAGTTATACACTTTTAAACCTAAACCCACCCCTACCCCTCACAGGAAACTTTCTGCATTTTTACAATTTCAAAAGTTTAAAAAAACGTTGTTTACTTTATTTTAACAGTTTTACAAATGAAGACATCCACAAATTGAGGTTTTTGCCAATTTCGTCAGACTTTGCTCACTTTTGGGTACAAATTTGTCCCCAATATATGGTTAAGTAGGTACACACACACACACACACACACACACATGAATCCACCCAATCAGCTTATCTTTGTAAAATGGAAGAGCTTCTTAAATAACTGAATGTGCACTCTTAACTTCAGCCAATCAAGCATTATATTATGATATTATGATAATTAAGCACTATTTAATGATAGAACTAGTGATTAGAACTAAAACTTGGTAACCATGAATGAATGCATATTTGTCATTTTAACTGAACTTAGGACTGGTGGTGGTGTTTAAGATATTGTTGGTCATAGGTAATAGTAATTATTATTAAAAGATACTACTACTACTACTACTACTA
>NW_015542366.1:190060-196777 GCF_001515605.1 Sinocyclocheilus anshuiensis | reverse complement strand
TTGATTTGCTGAAATCAAAACAGTGACGTAATAGATGAGCACCAGCCAATGAGATTGCAGTTTGTGCAACAGCTCCGCCCACTATCGGAGAAACTGGCATATCTTCTGCTTGTTCTTAAAAGCTGAATAATTCTAAATTAACTCTGTTATTTTGACAGGAAAATACAACAAAGAATATGGTTTACATGTAGCGCGTCGATTCAGCATGGTATGCAAGACTCTCGCTCTCTCTCTTGCATGTGTGAGAAACACAGCGCTATCAGTAAAGCGATGGCGAGTCGTGCGCCTTCACACTAGTTTACGGTACGTCAAATACAGGTGCGCTGCGTGCTACATACTGCGCGTCCATGGAGTACGTGACATGATCCATTAAGCGCATCCAAATAGTACAGATCGCTTGACGGAGAGCGAAACTCTCAAGCGCTCAGTCAGCGTGTTTATCGAGTGAAATTATGTGTTGAACGCCTCTCACACACATACTGGCGTGTAAAATCTAAGAATTTATTAGCCAATGGCTAATGTTAGACATTATTTAGTCGCCCAGAGTAAGATTTAGTCGCATTTGCGAGTGATTTACTCGCAATATAGAGGGTTGGATATGTGTTATTTATAATTTATGATTCCTTGATTGGGATTTATGTTTAAAAAAGTGAAGCTAGCCTTCAAAAAAAGAACAGATCTATCATTATGATGTGACCACTTTCTCTGATGGGTGTAGCATAGCATTAGCCTTATGTCCATAAAAATTGACATGTGAACAAATGTATGTGTAAAGCCCACCTTACCACTTCCTGTGATTCAAAGAACCAATGTTTCTGAGAAATGTAACCAGATTTTATAATCGCTGATTGATAACGATGCTGCTAATTCAAACTCATGTGACAGTGTAGTGAATCTAAATAGGTCTTGTATGCTCAGAATCATGCACCATGTCAAGTTTACACTTTTACAATTGCCCTTTTCCCAATGCCAGTGTCACATATGTTCCCATTTGTGTTTTTGAATCCTATTGTACTACGTGTCACCATGCGTCGCCCTCTGAATAAAGGCTGTCTGGCTCCCAGCTTAAATATTGCAGCAAACTAAAAACCAACCATCAGACTGCATTCATTGACTTCTGCTCACTCGGGCGACAAGGATTGGAGGCCATAGGTGGGAACCAGAGAGCAAAAAGTTCACTTCACACCACAGTGTGCCAAGGGAAGGGGAACACAAATACTCTGGAGCTCTTACTGTGGCAAGTTGCCTATTTTATACTTTTTACCTGTATTGCTGTTTGTTCTACCTTTGGCGTGGACCTATGCATTTGATTCAGTTGTAGTGAATTTGGGGTCTTTTTTTTTAATAGTCGGATGTGACATTTTTTGAGAGTTTTTAGACGGGGTGAAAAAATCTAAAATGTGATTGCTTGGATTGGTTATCTTTCTAACTCTAGATGGTTATCTGATAATGCTGCAAATGTGATTAATTAATTCTATCACTAACATAATGACAGTTTACTGTTCACCATTCCAACATTGCTTGCGGGCAATCTACATCAAGTTTATTCCTAAATTTTCAATGCAAAAAACATTTCGCATCTCTGCCCACTTTTAAACATATCTTTTGTTTGCTCCGCAGTGCTGACAGTCAACCATGGGTGACTGGAGTTTTTTGGGCAACATCCTCGAGGAAGTAAATGAGCATTCGACGGTAATCGGTAGGGTGTGGCTCACGGTCCTCTTCATCTTCCGAATCCTCATCTTGGGCACGGCTGCGGAGTTCGTGTGGGGCGACGAGCAATCGGATTACATGTGCAACACGCAGCAGCCGGGTTGCGAGAACGTTTGCTACGACGAGGCCTTCCCCATCTCGCACATTCGCCTGTGGGTGCTCCAGATCATCTTTGTTTCCACACCCTCTTTGGTGTACGTGGGCCACGCTGTCCACCACGTACACATGGAGGAGAAGCGCAAGGAACGGGAGGAGGCTGAGCTTAACAGGCAGCAAGAGTTGAACGAGGAGAGGCTACCAATCGCGCCCGATCAGGGAAGCGTCCGTACGGCCAAGGAGATGAGCACAAAGGGCAGCAAGAAGTTCCGTCTAGAGGGCACTCTCTTGAGGACCTATATCTGCCATATTATCTTCAAGACTCTCTTTGAGGTAGGCTTTGTGGTGGGCCAGTACTACTTGTACGGCTTCCGAATCTTGCCACTCTACAAATGCAGCCGTTGGCCATGCCCAAACACGGTTGACTGCTTTGTCTCAAGACCTACCGAGAAAACCGTGTTCATCATCTTCATGTTAGCTGTGGCCTGTGTCTCACTTTTCCTCAACTTTGTGGAAATCAGCCATTTGGGCCTGAAAAAGATCCACTTTGTGTTCCGTAAACCCGTGCGGCCGCAAGTTGAGGGACCAGGAGCGTCCGAGAAGGCCTTGCCTTCCATAGTGTCCTCCTCCATCCAGAAAGCCAAAGGCTATAAGTTGCTGGAGGAGGACAAAGCCACATCGCACTTCTTCCTCCTGACTGAGGTAGGGGGAATGGAGGCTGGGCGGCTGCCGGCTCCGTACGAGCCATTTGAGGAGAAAACGGATGAAGCGACCACACCAAAGAAAGACGTGTCTAAGGTGTATGATGAAACACTGCCCTCCTACGCCCAGATGACCGTGATAGGACCAAGCGCAGCAGCAGGAGTTGTAAGCAGGGATGAAGATGAGGACGAGTTGGCCATCGAAGCAGATGTGGAAGCCAGCGAGACGATAGAAGACACGAGACCACTCAGCAGCCTGAGTAAGGCCAGCAGTCGGGCAAGGTCAGATGACTTGACGGTATAAATAATATAGAACTGGATTAGAAGTGCAGCAGTGTAATTTGTAGTTTTTTGGGAAAGTGTAGAAAGTAAAAATAAGAGAGAGAGCGAGAAAGAAAGATGTGCCTTTCAGCAACTGTGGGAACACTTATAATACCAGCTCTTTATTTTGAGGAAGAAACCGATTTGAAAAAAAATTATGCTGTGCAATTTTCATGTGAAAACTTTTTTTTTATGCAGCAGTATTTTTTGTACTGTTTTTATCAAACAGTTAACAAACCAAAGTTAGTGATCTGCAGCAGATAGATCTATGTAGGGAGGAGGGATTTAGAAAAATATGTGCTGTTTTTTTTTTTAAATAACATTTTCTATCCAGAATTTTGCTCGAAGGTGGGATTCTGATGTTTACATTTTTGGATTAGCCATTAGCTGAATGTTGTATGTGATATTTTGTTATTATTCTGATAAGAAAACTGTCAGGGCATCATCCTTTTCACCTCAGTAAGTTCAACCATACATGATGATAAACACTCAATCAAGCTTATTGATTTGTATGTGAATGGTCCTGTAATGGATATGTGTACTGTATGTGTGAGGTGAAGCAAATGCTGATAGTTGCACAGTCGTTCATCATGGCATAGTAGCAAAATATAAAGTATTTATTAAAAGAAATGACCACCACTGATTTACGTTAAACATAATACCTTGTTTCTGGTCTCACTGACTTACATTAAGAGTCTCTTGGAATTTTGCTCGAAGGTGGGATTCTGATGTTTACATTTTTGGATTAGCCATTAGCTGAATGTTGTATGTGATATTTTGTTATTATTCTGATAAGAAAACTGTCAGGGCATCATCCTTTTCACCTCAGTAAGTTCAACCATACATGATGATAAACACTCAATCAAGCTTATTGATTTGTATGTGAATGGTCCTGTAATGGATATGTGTACTGTATGTGTGAGGTGAAGCAAATGCTGATAGTTGCACAGTCGTTCATCATGGCATAGTAGCAAAATATAAAGTATTTATTAAAAGAAAGACCACCACTGATTTACGTTAAACATAATGCCTTGTTTCTGGTCTCACTGACTTACATTAAGAGTCTCTTGATTTCATAAACTGTAGGATAGAGTGTATCTAGCGATAACTGTAATAATTACATTAGCCATCGAAAAGATTGTAGGCCACATTCTTTCTAGTCTCTCTGCGCATACAGCCATGATGATGATGATAAAGATCACGCCCAATCAGCACAAAGTATTGTTCAGCAAGAGACAATAAAACAACATTACATGACATGTCACCACAGACAGTCTGACATCCTTGATGTTGTTGGAAACAACATTTTCATACTTTGGTCCTCCATGACATTTCATAAAAAAACAACAACAATATATCTTAAAGGGCTGAAGGATTTTGCCTCTTTATTGACTTAACATTTTTAGCAGAGACATGTCTTACATTTTAAACTATGCCTTCAAATTTAGCATGAAATATAAAAATAAAAAACATGTATGAGTATGAGTTTTTGATTGTTTATTTTATTTTAATTATTACTTCTGACCAACTAAATTGTCCCTTTGTTTGTAACGCTTTTCACAGTCACAACACATAATTTACTGAAATGTATAAAAAGGATTCATTTCATGTCAGATGAGTGTTTATGATAACTGGTATGTCAAATAAGTTAAAACCGCCTGCATGTTCTTTTCTCCTCTACCCTGCCAACAGTTTCATATTAGTTTGGACTGAATATAAAATTGTTGTATTTCATGTCGATGCCATGAGGTAAAGACAAACTTTTCCAGAACCTAAAGAATTGAATGAAACTAGAATTGAAAGGCTAATTTTCTGTACTATATGTTGTATGTGGATGGTATTATTTAATGGCCAAATCTGCTTGGGCAGACTGCATGAGGTGATGCAATATTAGACCCAGACATAAACAGCACAAAGATCATCAAGTAGGTCAAATAAAAAATTGCAGAAGTAAAAAGAAACCCATACAAGCAGAGGAACGGTCATCATTTTGCCCCCCTAGTTACTGTACTAATGTGAAGGATGGCATTGTCTGTTCACAAAACCTCAAAGCAGATGCTTAACAGCAGTTATTAAAGGGTTTATCTCTATTTTGTTTTTCTGATGAACAGTTCTTCACGGTGACTTTTCTGAGAACTGGTTCGTGGAAACAACAATAAAACACTGAGGGCTGTTACTGATAAGATAAGAGCATGACAGAGATTACTTCATAGGGAAGCTTGCTTTCATGATCTGTGAAATGCAAAATGAAACAGCCACTATGGCACACATTACCACAGAGTTTGCATCAGTGCAATAGTTATACATTTTGCTGTGGTCACAGACGTAGAGCAGACAGCGATCAGCCTGTTTGCCGAATCATAAAAGCACACATCAGATTTCGGAGTGATGACTATTGGTTCTTACCTGTGAGTTTCAATGGCAAATTGTACTGAGAAGTCACTTTGTTTAAGGCCTTCTGCCACATCATTTATAATTTCTTAAACAAGAAAACCGTGTTTTTTACTAACTTGTAGTCCTTTACTGCACCTATACAGAAATGATTGTCAGTTGAAACCTGTGGATATAGCCAATAAAAGGTCATGTGTGGTCAACAAGACTGTCTGTTAGCATTTATTAATATCACAATGTGAAAAAACATTCTTTCCAACACAAGCAAGTTTACATATACATGTCTCCCTCAAACACATACATCTAACTCTAAAAGACATACAGTACCAAATTTCTTAATTTGTGGAATATACATTATGCATATGCAATCTGTTAATAAAATGATACACAAATTACATATACATAAATCATATATGATTAGTATAGATTAAACATTAATTAGCTTTTTTAGATATAATTATTATAATTATATATTAATTTTTATTTTAATTGTATTGTTATAGATTGCCGAGTTTTAAGATTTTGCCAAAAAAAAACAAAAAAAAAAAACTGAACAAATTATTTAAAACATCCAAACTGCATGCTACTACCAAACTAGAAGAAAATGGTAATAATTCAGCACCGGGGTACTACCTCCTGATACATCATTGTACCATGGTATTGCCACAGTCCCTTTTGCAAGGTTAAGCTGAGACTCAGAACACTTTACTGCTCTCTTGTGGTCATTTGGTGAATTATTTTATTTCTACTAAAACATTTCCATTACAATTCTGCAAATTTGCAAATAAGATTTGAATGGGTAAAGATGCCATCATGGACAGGTGAAAACCATACTGATGTTTAATAAATTTAATACGCTCACTGGATTTTTGTCTAGTCTTTTTTTGTTTATTAGGACTTTTTTTTTTGGCTGAAAATTCTGAAAAGGTGTGAGATTTTGAAGAGCATTTCCTGTGTGAGGCTGCTGATAGGCAATGTGAAAATAGCCAACCAACCACAGTGCAACATGACATGCAGACTTCACTCACTTACTCACATTAACAACTATTGCAAGGCTTTACCAAGCAGCAGATATCAGAGGGTGAGTTTTACTGTGTCTTCAATGATTTACAACCACAGAGAAGTTTTTTAGCCTAGTCTTTATAAGAGGAAAACATTAATGCAGAATTATTTTCACTAATCTCATGCTATTTTGTAGGATGTCATTTTGAATTCAGCAAATGAATGGATAACAATGGGTTCCAATCAATCTGAGGGTGAGCTGAGACTTGATGATATATATATATATATATACATATATATATATATAATTCTGAACTAAACTGAGACAGAAGACAAGACAGATATTTATTAAATTACTAAATTAATTCTGAACTCAAAAATCTTCAGTGATGTTATGAATGCCATAAAGCAAAAAAAAAAGAAAGAAAGAAAAATGCAAAAATGGACATTATTATTATTTTTTCTTTCTTTCTTTTTTTTTTTTCGATACTTC
>NW_015542366.1:182877-189759 GCF_001515605.1 Sinocyclocheilus anshuiensis | reverse complement strand
CAGTGATGTTATGAACGCCATAAAGCAAAAAAAAAAGAAAGAAAGAAAAATGCAAAAATGGACATTATTATTATTTTTTCTTTCTTTCTTTTTTTTTCTCAGATACTTCTCAACCTTCCTCATCTTTAACCAGCTTTTCAATATCGGTCGTGTTGTCCATCCTGTGGTGTTTTGTTTTTTTATTGGTATTCAGTATCTGCTTGTTTTTATTGAAAATCCCGAAGAACAAAAAGTAAGTATGTATGTATTTTTACTTAGATAAATGTAGTTTAATTAACTAAATGTAACATTTCAATACTACAGATTTCAATATTACAAATTTAAAAATGGTTCCTGCTTCAATTTCACAGGCAAAAATCACAACTGAAAACTCAAGGAGATGAGGTAAAATATTTTCATATTCTCTACATTATCGCTGTAGCAAATGCAACGGACAGCAGTGCATTGATATATAGACAGACAAGCAGTCAGATTGATTATTTATTATTCATTGGTTATTGTTTGTTTCTGAAAGGTCACAGATGCAGATGTTCCTTTAAATGAGGAATGAATTTTGAGAACTTAGACTTTTCTCAGTTTTGCTGTCAAACCTCAAACCTCTATTTAGTATCCATTTATGCCAAGGGTCATTTTAGCTCTGTCTTTATTTTCAGGTCTCTGACACGATGAAGAAACGAGAAAAAAATAAAAGTTACAAAGAGAGGGTAAACTCAGTGTACTATGAGTGGTTTACGGATCACTCACCACAGAGGAATCCAGGCAATTCAGATTGTACAGTACAGTGCACATTGTAAACTACTGGACTACTGGGCTACTCTTTAAGAAGAGAGAGAGAGAGAGCTTTGTTCTTGTTTCAGTAATAAGAAATGTCCTAAAAACGTATTACAGTGAGATATAAGTGCAAACACCTTTTGTTTTCCATTGATCATGATAAGCCATAAGAGGGCGCTGTTGCGCTTAATCACTAATGAGGTGAGATTCATAAATAACAAATATTAAAGGGATCTGGTCTGCGCTTGACTGTAGTCGCGTCTGTCTGCTTATTGAGTTTATTTAACCCATCGCAATTTATTGGATCTGTGTGAACTAGAGTGACTACTCACCTTCATGTTGATCTAAAGGCTTATTACTTAATAACACAAAAATGTCCTGATCGCATTTGCCAATTTAATGGCAGAGAATGGTGACTTTAGTTTTTTTTTGAAGCGGATGCATATCTGTCTTAAAATAATCCTATGCATCACGTGGCATATATTCCAAGCATTCTGAAGGTATACTGAGGGTTTGGTGAGAAACAAACCGAAATGGCAAGTTATTAAATTTTATGAAAATCTTGCTATATGCACAAGTGCATATCCTTTTGAGATATTGCAAAGAATAGAATTTATATCTACACAGAAGAAAGCCCTGTCTAGACTCTGCCGCAGTATGAGTTGTGTCGAGCTGTTCATTAGCCTGTTTGTTTGATGAAAAAAGATTAAATGTAGTTGCAATAAATGCGTTAAGAATCCATACAACTGCAGCAGCAGAGGACTATTATTCTGCTGCGTGATACTGCGGAAGAACTGATGAAGGCACGGTTTGATCTTTGGCTGACCAATCAGCAGAAAGGGGCGTTTAATTCCCGCCCACATGTAGAAATTGAATATTCAAGCTGTTTATTAATTTTTCCACCCATGAACGAAAAATGAAAACTTTAGGTGAATTCTCGTTTCCATTTTTTGGAAAAAAACGAAAAAGGAGCCGATTTCTCATTTTTCTACTTTCAATATTAAATAAAAAAACGAATGATCGAATGATACACGGATTATAGTTCACCCCAAAAATGAAAATTCAAGTATCATTCCTAACCTGTAGGACTTTTTTCTTCTGTGGATTTTTATTCATTTATTTTTTTTTTTATGTCCATCCAGTGGAAGTCAATGGTAACCAAAACTTCTGGTAACCAATATTTTTCAAAAAGCCTTTTTCCCCCATACAGGTTTGGAACAACATGGGGTTGAGTAAATGATGACAGAATTCTCACATTTTTGGTTGAACTATTCCTATAAATACTTGACAGACTGAAGTAGTTTATGTACATTAAAATATAAATTTCATCCAAAATTATTAGACCTACTGAAAAGTTAAATTTTTTATAATATAGGACAATACAAAATAATTTATTTATATGTTTCCCTCCCCCAAAATACCAAAACTTTCTGTTTTTCCTACTTTGAATCCTGGATTTTGTGACCTTGCATCATGCAGTATATTGATGTTTGTTTATAACTTTTACTGAAAGACAAAGTTACTCACAGGTATATGCAAATTCTGTTTTTATTCCATTCATTATACTTAGAATTTAACCTGTTTTTTAAGAATTTGAAGGGGTTGGAAATTGTAATCCATATAAATTATGCCAATAAAGTTTTATTGACTCTGAGTAAGAATAGCCCGTCTTTGTGTACCTACTTTTTTGGGACAAACTTATACCCAGAATTGAACTAGATCTGACAAACCTCCTACTAAGTAAATAGAGTTTCTTCTTCTTCTTCTTCTTCTTCTTCCTTTTTAGGTTTAGGTTGCATGTAGATTAAAGGGGTCATATGACGCTGCTAAAAAGAACATTATTTTGTGTATTTGGTGTAATGATCAGCTCCAGGCATGACGAAGCGGATATCGTCCTCTTTTGGAAGGCTAAACAAAGCAGTTTCGCTTTCACAAGGAAACACACAGTGCCTTTCACGACATGGCGGCGGCGGCAACAACAAAACTACAGCGAGAATAAAATTGAGACTTTAGTCTTTGCAACTTTACAGATCTTCTTTATGCACCAAGAGCTTGTAACACTCCAAAGAGTAAGGACAAATTGAAATTACATCATATGAGCCCTTTAATGTCAGTTTAAAGTATTTATTACTCAGTCTATGGAATGTCCCCATTTAGATAGCTAAGTAAGCGCGTGTGTGTGTGTGTGTGTGTGTGTGTGTGTGTGTGTTTGGAGGTGTGGGTGTGGGGGAGGGTGAAGCACTGGATCTCTCCAGAACTCTGTAATGTTATTCTTTAGTTCTCTCTGTCCATGCAGCAGCTCCTCTCATCTCTCCTTTCTCCTCTCATCTCCTGATGATGGTAAGTCAACATGCTTTACGAGACAGACCTTATATGCGCACTGATAAATCGGATATTTTTGTACTTATATTTTTGCGTATTTATATTTATATATTTTCTTTTGTACTTATATCTTTCTGCAGATTATTAGGACACTTTCTCTATTCATTGTCCTCTCCGCTGTCTGCTGTTACGCAGAGGTAAGACAGAAAGCTTTCTGAATTCTTTGGATAAAGTTCTCTAACAGACGAGAAAAGTGTCTTGGGGAGCTGAACAGAATACTTCTGTATATTTTCTGTTTTGCATATTGTCAATTTGAATAACTGCAAATAATTACAGCCATAATTCTAGGAATGCAGACATCAGAGAATTTCATTTATTTGTCACTTGTGATATTAAAACATAATTTCTGATTGACATTAAATTAATTTTAAGAATCAAATATCATTTTAATGCTTTTTGTTAATAAACTTTCTTTTTTTTTCTCATTCATTTACATTTTATTAAAGGGTTACTATCGCTTGAGAGTTACTTTGTTGTATTCATGTCATTTAAGCGTTTTTCATGTACAAAAGTACTAAAAAAAAAAAAATTAAGGGCCCAGTGTACTGCGTTAATATGAAGGAATTTTATGTTTTACCCATATTTTGAGTTATGTATTGCATTGTGTTTTAGGGCTAAAAGAAATGCTCGTAAACTTAACGGACACTGTTCTGGCCGAAAATTACTAGAACCTTTTCTGTTCTTTTTCTACGGATTGTGTTCTCACTGTGATAGTTTCAACTTAATGTAACTTCAGAAGCCCTGTAGCACCTTTTTTAAGGGTGTGACCTCAGAATTGTAGGCGTCTGATGTGGGCTAGCCGTCTGGACTTTAGCAGAAGAATGAACAGCTGTTGTTTGTCTTGGCAGGTAAAAGCAAAGTAATTGGTACGTGGAGTAATGGAAAGCCAAACAACAGCAGACATTACCACATGGGTGGGATAAGGGCATTTTAACACTAACACTGCACACTTCACACAGATGCACAAACACAGCCATTCTGTCTTGTGTGTGTGCAGAACTCTGGCATGTGCAGTGTTCAGGTGCTGACACATAGTTAGATACGGCAGATGTGCTGGTCTTTTCATGTGTGCGCCTGGAGGCCTATTTACATCTGCACATCATCAGGACGAACCACCTCATGCCTTTTCATTTGGAACCAAACAACAGGGCTCACACAATGAAGCTCCTGTGTTCAGTTAGAGCAGTCGTGTGGAGGGCATATTTTTAGAGATGACTTCACATGTACCATCTGCATGATGATGAGTTGGTTAAAGAATTAAAGAACAGATCGAACTTTTTTATGAATGTGGTAAGCCTAAGAAACTAATGTGAAAAAACTACATACCAAGTAAAATTTGGTTGTTTGTTTGTTTATTTTGTTTTTGAATGAAGTCTCTTATGCTCACCAAGGCTGCCTTTATTTGATCAAAAATACAGTAAAAACAACAATATTGTAAAATATTTTTTGCAATTTAAAAGAACTGTTTTCTATCTAAATATATTTTAAAATGTAGCTTATTCCTGTGATGCAAAGCTGAATTTTCAGCATCATTACTCCAGTCTTCAATGTCACATGATCCTCCAGAAATCATTCTAATGTGCTGATTTGCTGTTATTATCAATGTTGAAAACAGTTGTGCTGCTTAATATTTTTGTGGAAACTGTAATACGTTTTTAAGGTTTCTCTGATGGATGCAAAGTTCAAAAGAATAGCATTTATTTTAAATAGAAATTGTTTGTAGTATTGTTAATGCGTTTACTGTCGCTTTTGACAAATTTCATGCATCGTTGCTGAATTAAAAGATTAATTTCTTTCACAAACCCCTAACTTTTGAACAGTAGTGTATGTTTTGTACAATTTAGTCCATTTTTCCATCTGTGTAGATTTTACATTGGTGCTTAAAAAAATTAGCTGTTTCCACTATGCAGGTTTAACAAAAGTTAGGGAGGAGCATGTTTATATTATCATAATAAAGCTAAGGTGAGTTCAAGTTAATTGGGAAATTTGAAAGTCATACCAATATTAAAAAGTGGTCTAATTGTGCTCACCCTGTATGAACAACAGATGTTTAGTAGCCTATACTTCATTTGCCAATTCTTCCAACATCAAAAACACATTCACACCCGCATTCTTTATTTTTGCATGCTTCTAGGCTGATCTGAGCATGGACAAACATCAGGCAGACAGAACTTTGAGATCTAGGCCCCCTGAGGTAGAGCGCTTTAAATGCTTTGCTCAAACTAGATATTGCAGGATGCTATCAGATCATTTGCATTCTGCCACTGCAGGGTACTAAACTAATGGGCTTCTGGTTGGTGGCCCATGAGTATAAATATAAAGCTTATTTCTTCTTTCTGTAGAGAATTTAACCAGTGGTGTCTGTGCAAAAGGATGTTGTGGGCAGTTGCTAAGGTGCTGTTATGCAGTTGCCAAATGGGTTTTGTGAGTTTTTATGTGGTAAGACAAGACATTCTGGTCCCTAGAAGCCCACTTATGGACCATTTTTACATTTCCGAGGTTCTCAGAAGCGTAAGTCGTCATAGTTGTCACCAGGGGCGGATCTAGAAAAGAATTTTAGTGTGGCAAAGGGGTGACATGGGGTCTATGAGGGGTGGTGACACCAAAGCAAGCCCCCTTTTATTGTGTTAGTTAGCTGTATTTGTTTTGTTATTTTTTAACTGAATCAAAATAACCCATCTGCAGTTTGATCGAGAATAATTGGAATGCACTATGAAAAAATGTCATTTTTGAAAATTGTCAAAAATTGAGTTCTGTTTTTGCAAATGAACTCTTCATATATTTTTACATTCAACAGCAGAAGGAAACTCATACAGGTTTAGAACAACAACAGACCGTTAATGTTTGGGTGAGCTATTCCTCTAAAGCAGCCTAATTTAGCTGCTGTTAAAATTTATGTCAATAATGTTAATCAAACATTAGAAAGAAAATCACTCACTGTCCTTGACCGAATCACTTTTGTAAAATAAATAAGAATGAATGCATATTGAATTTATACAGTGAAGACTATTCAGTTTATTTATACATTTATTTTATACAATATAATTTCTTATTCAGTGCTTTACAGTTTTTCTCAATTGCTTTGGCTCAATTCTCGAATGAAACTTTTTTTTCCCCGAAACAATAAGTTCAGATCTCTGAACAATTAGCTTCTTGTTCACATCAGATTGGAATTTCTTATTGATTTGAGCAAATTGCAAATACTTTGGCACATGTGTGCAAACAGTAAGTACAATTGTCTGCAGTTTGCACAACAACTAATTGCATATGGCTTGTTGATCAAAACTGATGAGCCGATTCTCACTTAAACTGTCAAAGTCTTCACAACTTCTCAATCATTTTTCATCGTGTAAGCCATCACATTCAAAACGATCCATTCAATTATGAAAAATTGGTATACACGCATGTATATTCCATAAATATCTGACATTGACATTGTTTGTAATGTCTGCTAAATTGGCAAATGACCTCTAATTGCAATACAATTTGAATCAACCATTCAACCATTTAACCAATCAAGTTTGGGAGCATATATATGTAGATTGCCCACAGCACAATCACTAAGAATGGAGGACTCCCACAACCCTGAACTGCAGCAACATGCTCGTGGAAGAGCAATTGGAAAACGTGTAAGAATACGTGGTGGTGGTGTTAGAGGAAGACATAGAGGAAGAGGTGGAAATAGAAGAGTCAGAGCCAACCTTGTGGATCATGTCATAAATCGTGGTT
>NW_015542366.1:179040-182122 GCF_001515605.1 Sinocyclocheilus anshuiensis | reverse complement strand
ACAGACCTTTAATTTTTGGGTGAGCTATTCCTCTAAAGCAGCCTAATTTAGCTGCTGTTAAAATTTATGTTAATCATGTTAATCAAACATTAGAAAGAAAATCACTCACTGTCCTTGACCGAATCACTTTTGTAAAAATGAATGTAATTTGTGTCTGTTTACTTGTCTTAAGTATAATCTTGTTTTTACTTAGGCTAGTATTTTTTATTTTTATTTATTTTATTTTTTTAAATATTGAAATTGGTAACAAGAATTATACAATTTCAAATGCATCAAAATTTTGATAGGATAAAAAATCCTATTTAAAGCTATATGTGTGTGTGTGTGTGTGTGTGTGTGTGTGTGTAATAGGGGGCCCTGCAGTATGTCATATCCCCGGGGCCCAGTAAGGTCTTAATGCGGCCCTGTGTGTAAGTATAAACCCCTGTAGATGACTGGCTCCGCTCTCTCCTCTCTCCGTTGTTAGCATGCAGAGATTCTGATTGGTATGTCATCAGTTTTGCTACCTAATGTTTAACTTACTCATTGTTAAACTTTTAGAAAAATGTGTCTTTGTTTTGAAAACTGAATTAATGGTTTGGGGAAAAAAGTGCCAAATAAAACCATCAGTTATATTAACAATCGAGAAAACTGCAATACGACTAGATTCTTACCTAACTCTGCTAGTTTCGTGCAGTTTATTAAATGACGTGTTTTTGCCATTATTTTGCGTTACTCTGTCATCAAGTACCACATGAAACACTGCTTACATTTATATTTTATTCTGTGATAATTCTGGGGTGGCAGGTGGGTGGCACAGCTTTTTCTTGGGGTGGCAGTTGCCACCCCGTGCCACCCGGGTAGATCCGCCCCTGGTTGTCACAGAAACTACAACAAATATGATTTCTGAATACCCATTTGCTCCAATAGCGGAAGAATAAATCCACAATAGGGTTTTTATGACTTTGTTAGAAACACTCACACAGCAGCGTTAACTAGTTTTCTGTAATGCCAATTATTATAAATGTACATAACATTTTTTCAAAATGAAAATATAAAGAAATCTTTGCTAGATTTTCAATGTTAATGCGGAAATGAGTCATCACAGTCTGTGCAATGACAACATGTTTATGAGTTTATGTCATTAAGTGTCATTCGCTAAGTTATGTAATTTTTAATGCAAAGATGACATTGTTTGAGATGTCTTTGTTATGGGCTATGGTTAGGGGTAAGGGTAGGGGTAGGGTTAGGTTAGGGTTAGGTCAAATAATGTCATATTTGCATTAAAAATGACATAACTGAGCGAATGACACTTAATGACAGTTGTCATAAACATGCATAAAACCTCCTTCATATTCATGACATGTGTCATGTCATGATTATGAAGGTGTCATGTCAGTCTTATGCAAACCCCTTCAAGTAAAGTGTTACCTTGAGTAGTATAATCAATAAGTATGGAAGTTTGAGAGGATAGAAATATGAATATATTGATACTGAAGCACTGAGATTAAGCCTGAACGATGTAATAGTAGGCTACAACTCAAGTTTTCAAAAATGTGTTTTGGTACCGGGAATGGAGTAAATTACTTTTTAACACAAGGCCATTTTTTATTGTTTTCAGAGCTGGCTGTGTTTTTGAGCACGTTTCTGACAAATACTGCAGATTATGCTGCAACACATACACAGGAACAAACACTGTGTTTCAGCACTTACTGAAGGGTGTTGCAATGAAACATTATTGTAGTTTTGCAAAGCAGAGGCATAGCAAGCAAATCTGTTTAATATGTATAGACCAAAAAATAAATGTCTACCATTGACAGCGTGCCCAAATTGTCTCTAGCACATTGTCTTTGTTGCAAACTTGTAGTGTTTCATGCATGGGGTGTCAAAAGTGGTTAAAATGTGGATGAGCACATATTTTTGTTTTGTTAAGAGCAGTGTTTCCTCTGTGGTTATCGGTGTTAATGAATGTGAAATATGTGTTCCACATGAGTGAAGGGCTGGTGTATCTAAGACTGCATCAAAACAAAAACCAGAATGAGAACAGGCAATGCTGTTAGTCTATCATATCAGTGTTTTGTTTTTTTCATGGGTAGGATCACTATAATGATTTTATTCTGACTTCTGTTCACTAATGATGTGGTGTCGTCTTACAGAGCCTGTCTACTCTAATCGCCATCAAACGATCTCAGCTGACACACTCTGGAATGTGAGAAATGTGCTGTCTGCCCTCTGGTTTTAGGTCAATGCTCAGTGTGTGTGTGTGTGTGTGTGTGTTTTATACAGCCTGTCAGGAGTTATATGTGTGTGAAAGGGGTTTCCGCTCATCTCAGCTTATTGGTGTTAATGCTCTGTTGAATCTGTGGTGGACTCTTCTGGTGTCTGCACTCTGGGCAGTATCTGTTAGGGTGTGAATTCCTTTGTCTTTCAGCTCTCTCCAAACCTGCTCTGTCTCTCTCTCTTTAATGTTATATTTAATATTAATATGTTAAACTATAGATTTCATTTCCTCATTCATAAGTGCGTTGGAAAAGACGTTTCTTATTCTCACCAAGGCTACATTTATTTGGTTAAAATACAGTAAAATCAGTAATAATTGTGACAAATTGTGAATTTTGTTCTATTTGACTGTATATTAAAATGTAATGTATTCCTGTGATGCAAAGCTGAATTTTCAGCATCATTACTCCAGTCTTCAGTGTCACATGATCCTTCAGAAATCATTCTAATATGCTGATTTGCTGCTCATGAAACATTTCTTATTATTATTATCAATGCTGAAAACAGTTGTGCTGCTTCATATTTCTGGTTGTGCCAGTGTTATTGTGTTCATCCGGTTAGGATGCTCATATGAATAAAGAAGACTAACTGAATATACTTCTTTCCATATTTTAGAATAACCATGCAACAATGTTGAAATATCTTAAATCTGGTCAAGAAACTTAAATACAATTTCAACTGAAAAGCACCTTGTGTGGAAACATTTGAAAAAGGTTTTTGGTCCATTAACAGATCAAATAAATGGACCAGGCCTGCATGCTTTTCACTTTTCTTTGTGTACATATTCTCTGGCACTCTGAGTCATAACTGGCAACACTTTTAC
>NW_015542366.1:178607-178856 GCF_001515605.1 Sinocyclocheilus anshuiensis | reverse complement strand
CACACACACACACACACACACACTAACCACTGGAAAACTGTGACACATTCCACAGGTGAGATCATATTGTTGGCATCCAATGCACGTGCACACATTCTCATGTGTGTGCTAGAGAGAGAAGCATCTGCCAGTTCACATTAGGTTGCTCCACCCTACATGATCCTCTTAAAACATAATCCCTTTTCCTCACTTCCTTGAGGTACCATTCTATTGTGTCTCACAATCTTCCCTGTAAGAGGTTAAAGGTCA
>NW_015542366.1:170697-178411 GCF_001515605.1 Sinocyclocheilus anshuiensis | reverse complement strand
TAATAAAATAATGCCATCTGTCTTGCAGTCGTGTGGTGCTGCTTTTATATGTTTGTGTTTTTCAGTGAGAGACAGCATGTGCTGGTGTATTGTCATGGTCAGACTCTTTGTTATTCACTCTCTTTATTAGATGGCAAAGGTCTACAGGTCTGGCTCCCATCTGGAGCTGTGTCAGGGAGGCTTTCACTTCAGTCTGCACCAATCAGACAGCACAACAAAAGGCCAGCAAATGTCTGAAGGGAGTGAATGAGCAAGTTCTGTTTATTTAGGTGAAAACATGGTGGACAAGAATACATAGTCCATTTTTGTATGACTGTGGGTCTGTGTAATTGGATCATTTGATATTTGGATGTTACCAAATAAAGAAAACAGCAACTTGATTGTCATTTATTAAGAGATAAACAATTCTGCCTCACGATTTTTAGACGTGAACCAGTGTGCCTAAAATATTAAGTAGGCTATAGTCTGCCATTTTGTGGTTGCGTCTAAAATATACATGCTTTACCGATAAAAATGAGATTAGTTAGTGTTTGGGGTTTAGTATTTGGACTAGGTGAAGTATTACTTTTAAAACTAAGTAGGCCTACTAAAGAGTACTAATACTATAGGTCTTTCAGCATAAACCTGTATTATAACTGCTATCATTTCTGAAGCGTTTCCCCCCTTCACCACTAGTGCCAAAGTACAACACTAAATGTCACTGTCATGTCGAAAAGATCCTGGATACGTTGTTGTTTGGTATGAAAATATTGTAGGCCTGCTCACATTTCTCTGTTTTTGTCTGTGTTTTGTGCAGGAGGTGAGGAGTAAAAGTAAAGTTTGTGCCAATGTGTTCTGTGGAGCTGGGAGAGAATGTGCTGTGACAGACAAAGGAGAAGGAGAACCAACCTGTCTGTGTATCGAGGTGAGTCATGTGTTCAGACACACATGCACTGCGACTCTTAAAATACCCACTCATACACATGTTGCCCAGTGTTGCCAACTGCTTTCAATTGAAGGTAGCTAAAACTGGTAGCTAAATGTCACTAGATGACATCATAATGGCAAATTCACTGATATATAAAGGTGAATGTAGATCAGTGGGCAAGATGAGAACTTAGATAAGGTGTGTTCAAGAAGTTGCTATATTTGTCCCTAAACTTTTGAAAAAAGTCTCAAAAGGGGCGGGGAAGTTGCTAAATCTAGCTACAAAGTAGCTAAATTGGCAACACTGATGTTGCCTTTCCCACCAGGGTTGCCAGATCTGCCGAAAAAACAGTTGATTGCTCAATCAAAACTACAGCAGTACAAAACTGGCCCAATGATCAATTAAACCAACTACCAGAACAATAAATATGCCACTCCTATGCCTAAAATACATATTGTATAGTCACTGTTATACATTACACAGAATTTCAAAGTTCAAAGGCTTCCCTACCAGAGCCCTTACAAAAATCTCCTTACTCTGTCTCATTTCGATATTTATTTCAGTTTAATCACTGGACAAATGTACATAAATAATATAGTATACAAGCATTGCAGTCAAATATATCAAACTTTTACATTTAACGAAAAATTAATTAATAATAAAACTAAATAAAACAAATAAATAAACCTGCAGCAACAGTTTAAAAGTAGCCCAAACCAGTGATTTGGCAACCCTGTTTCCCAATGTAGGAAAACCCACATTTACTCCTTACTGTTTTATAAACAGACTAGGTTTCAATTTTTGGTCATCAAGTGGTGACCCTACAAGTAACCTACACTCTTAACAATAAAGGTGCTTCACGATGCCATAGAAGAACCTTTTTGTCTAAATGGTTCCATAAAGAACCTTTAACATCTGAAGAACCTTTCTGTTTCACAAAAGGTTCTTTGTGGCGAAAGAAGGTTCTTCGGATTATAAAAAGGGTAAGAAAGAGATGGTTCTTTAAAGAACCTTTGACTGAATGGTTCTTTGTGGAACCAAAAATGGTTCTTCTATGGCATCGCTGTGAAGAACCTTTTAAGCACCTTTATTTTTAAGAGTGTACCTAAATATTTTGATCAAAAATCAGACCAAGACCATGAACTGCAACAATACATAACATCAACAGAAATACACATGTAAATATATAAACAGCTGAATTGTAATTTACCACCCTGAAACAAACACTGTATCAAATATTGTAGGCTATTGAATTGGTTCCAAAATAAATAAATAAATAATTGAATTGGACACAGAACTTTTTACATCAGCAACAAAACATTCGGAATGAGTTTTCACCTTAGTTTTAAACGTTTTTTTGTTTGTTGTTTTTTTGCTATACAACACCCGCATGGTTAGTTGGCATATTATTATTTGCATGTAGCTTTTTTCTCCATGCTTTTATAACAGACCCGTGACTCGTTTTTTTGAGTCAAGATCCACTGGTTGAGAACCGCACTGAAATAAACGACATGGATATCATGAATGTACACTTATTTCAATGTCTTTGTGTGTGTGTGTGTGTGTGTGTGTGTGTGTGTCTTGATCAGCAATGTAAACCCCATAAGCGTCCAGTTTGTGGCAGTAATGGGAAGACGTACCGTAATCACTGTGACCTGCATCGTGATGCCTGTCTCACCGGACTCAAAGTTCAGGTTGCCCATGATGGACATTGTGTAGGTAAGTGTGTATGTGCTCCATTTAACAGGTTTATAGTGTTTTCTTTAATACCGAATATCTAAATAGCATGGCCACCACCATAGATGCTATTAGGAAGTGTCATTGTAACATAGTAATTTAAATAATTGCAGCCATTTCCTCTCAGAAATGTCATCAAAATTTGCCACATTTGAATACATAAATATGCAAGATATTTAAAGAACTTTGTAGAAAAAGCAGCTCCTGTTTTCAGTTGTTGATGAAACTCACAGACCTGGTTTCTGTCTCTTCTCATTTAGAGAAAAAAATGGAAAAAATCGCCAACAGCCCAAGTGAGTAAATGCACATCTGTTAGATTGAGAACTGAACATTAAACATTCTATTAAAAATGTGGAATTATGCCTTTTTATTGTTAGAGACTACCATATAACATCCAGTACTCAAGTTTATTTACTGAGCAATTTTGTTTGGACAGAATGAAATATGTGAAATGGGACTTAAACTTATTTCAAGCAGATGAACAAGTGATTATATTTTCATTTCGTTTTATTCATATTTTTTTCAATCATTATCTGTTCAAATGGGGTCTGACTGGGCCAAAGATGCTGGTAAATATGTTATGAAAGGGTATAAAGTTATTTAGTTTACAGATGTACAGTATAATTGTAACACGCTGTGCCTGTTTGTTTGATTATTTAGTTGTTTGCTACCTTACGGACCGTAATGACTTGAGGAGGCATGTGATTGAATGGCTGCAGTCTGAGGTGGAGCCTGACGGCTGGTTTTCTAAAGGATCCAATTTCTCAGATGTCCTGCTCAAATACTTCCAGGTTTGTGTGTGTGTGTGTGTGTGTGTGTGTGTGTGTATTTGAACATATTGATTCATTGAACACAATGCATATACCTTCAGATATGCCTGTGTGTCTCTGTGTGACTTATGCTGTTTGTGTTTCAACAGAACTATGATAATGGAGACGCTCAGCTGGATTCAACAGAATTCTCGAAGTTCATTCAGCATAATGAGACTGCAATAAATGTAACGTCTCCTTATGCTGAAGAGGAGAACAACCGCCTACTCAGGTATAACTTTAAAAGGTTTGGGATCGGTAAGATTTTTTTGTTTTTGAAAGTCTCTTATGCTCAACATGACTGCATTTATTTGATCAAAAAAGTAAATAAAAACAATTATTAATTTGTGAAATATTATTGAAATTCAAAATAACCGTTTTCTATTTTAATATTTTTTAAAATGTCATTTTTTTTCCTGTGTTGGCAAAGCTCACAGAATCCATTACTCCAGTCTTCAGTGTCACATGATCCTTCTTTTTGCCACTTTTGGTCAATTTAAAGTGTCTTTGCTGAATAAAAGTATTGATTTATCCCCAATACAATTTACTCAAAGTCAAAGTCTGCTTTATTGTCAATTCTGCCACATGTACAGCACATACATACAGAGAATTGAAATTGCGTTACTCTCAGACCCTTGGTGCATACAGTTAACACTTAACACTAACAGTAGACATAATACAGATAAATACAGTTAAATAAATATAATACAACCTATACAATAGACAAATAAGGACATTGTAACAAAAAAAAAAAATACTCTCACAATAAAACAAGACAAAACAAGATGCTGGTATCATATAGATGCTTGTTTTTACTTTGTGCATTCAGCATTTAGATTGCATTTTATTTTGGTCAATAAAAGTGGGCACAAAATCCAGCATTTAGTAAAAATCTGATAAAGACCCAAAGAGATTTACCACTGTGACTGTTCCTGTGGTTGTCCGACCGATATGAGTTCTTCAAAAGGTCAAAGCTGATACTGATATATGAGGGTGTTCAATGGCCAATGCATACGTAATAAAGTTTGCAGACTGTAATATAAATTCAGAATTGCTTGGCTGTTTTACATAATAATTCAGTACATAGTCCATTACTGTCCAATCTGTAACACATTTTAACGTGGAAGTCCTTTTTACTTTGTAGGCTCTCTCTGTGAGATATTTCACAGGCATTGTAATGCTTTGGAATTTGAATTGAATTAGGATTGAATGTAGAATACTTAACAGAGAGGAAAATGAATTGGAGTGAATGATTTTGTGAACGATCAAATCCCATTTAGTGGCTAGAAAGCATAAATACTATCTGATTGCAAACTTCCTTCTTTTTTGGTGAAATGTATACTTTTATTCAGCGAGGATTCATAAAATTGATCAAAAGTGACAGTAAAGACATTTATAGTGTTAGAAAAGATTTTCATTTCAAATAAATGCGGCTATACTTTGTATTCATCAAAGAATCAAAGTATGACAGTTTCTGCGAAAATATTAAGCAGCATAACTCATTTCAACATTGATAGAAATAATAGAAATATTTCTTGAGCAGTAAATCAGCATATTAGAATGATTTGTGAAGGATCATGTGTCACTGAAAACTGGAGTAATTTAAATGCTTTGTATTTAAAATAGAAAACTGTTATTTTAACTGTTAACATTACTGTTTTCACTGTATTTTCTAATAATTATGGTGAGCATAAAATACTATTTTCAAAAATATTGAAAAATCTTACCGATCTCAAACTTTTGAAAGGTAATGTCCTTTACCAGCTTGAGAACCACAGGGAGGGAGACAGAGTCATTATGTAAAACTGAAGTAGTACTGAGAATTTACTTTTAAATAGTAATGACTTCTTCCAGTAGTAGCAGTCTTGGATGATTGTGTCCATGAAAATTATTTTGATGTTAACAGAATGTTATAAGAAATATATTGCACTGAAAAATGCAATAAAACATTAAAAGCAGTGTTGACTGTTTGTTCTGCAGGAGTCTGTGTGTGGATGCCCTCATTGAGCTGTCTGATGAGAATGCTGACTGGAAACTGAGCTTTGATGAGTTCCTCAACTGCCTCAGGCCTGGATTCAACCCTCTGGAGCGGAGTAAGATTTACAACCACTCAATCCACTTTCTATTATGATACATCAACAGACCAATGTATGAACAAATAGCCTGCAAGATATGCGTGTATTGAGTGCTGTTACATGTTTTTAGAGTGTGCCTTAGAGGACGAGATGTACGAGGATGGTGCTGAGACTCAGATGGAATGTAACCGCTGTGTTTGTGCCTGCGGGAACTGGGTCTGCACTGCTGTTATATGTGATGGTGAGCTAAAACCTGGGATATTGCTGTTGTTTTTTTCTGCAGCTGGGGTTGAGGCTGGGATTTGGACAGCAAAGCTGGATGAGATGAGATTTTTTCTGTGGAATGTGGTCTGACTTTCGTGCTTTCTCTCTCTCTCTCTTCAGGTTCAAATAAGTTACCTGAGCTTGAGAAAATGGAGGGAAATGATCAGGAGATGACAGAGGAGGAGTGGACTCGGCGAGTGGCCGCACTCAATAAACATCAGGTTGGGACTGAGTGTAATGTTCGAAACCCGGCCATTGAGTATTGACAAATAACATGTCCTGGGCACTACTGATTAAGAGTGATAGGATGTTGTAACAATGTTCGTAGATCGGGGAAGAAAGAGGCGGGACCCGGGCGTTAAATGTGTTAACATTTAAACATAATTTAATATAGATCCCCTGAGGAACAATTCCACTCATTCTCTGCTATAGGAGAGGAAGAATTGTATAAACTTGTCAAATCATCAAAACCTACAACATGTATGTTAGACCTTATTAATATGTTTAATTTATATTGTAACACAGTTCGTAGATCGGGAAGAAGGAGGCGGGAACCGGTGAACATTTAAACATAATTTAATAACAAAATAAACACAAAACTGAAAATAGCGCGACAGCCCCTCACGGACGACTGCCGTGCACAAAGAGAACCAGCCCGATCTCACGGCAACTCGTACATATTTTACAAGGTGGCTATTTCGTACGAATTCGTATGACCTCACTCGTACAAATTCATACGATTTGTGCTAAATCGTACGTATTTTACGAGTTGCACAATTCGTATGAATTTGTACGAATGACCTACACCTAACCCCGCCCCTAAACCTACCCTTCACTGTGGTCTAGACAAATTATACAAAATCGTACCAGTGAGGTTGTTTTAGCGTTCAGAAGAGTGCTTGTGAGCGCCCCCTTTGCGGCCGTTATGCGCCCTCGATCCGCACTTCTGCGAGCTCCGCAGCAGACTTCTACCCGACAGTCAAAGTGGCATTACGTCACGAAAGTGCGGACTCAGAGGAAGACCGCGAGGGTTTAGGGTGCCATTTGGGACAGTGCCATATTTCGCATTTCGCTGTGTAGCGAAGTTCAAATTTGGTGAACGCTGACCTGCGAATTCACGTCACGTGAATGCGTTAGACCAGTAGAAGTTCAAAACGTCACAATTATGCGCTCTCGACATTTGTCATTAAAATAACGCCACATCTTTCGGCACAGAAATGGAGGAATCGCTAATTTTAGCAGTGTCTAAATTTAGTGTCTAAAAATCCTGTTTTATACAACACAACTTTAAAAGATCACATAAGATCACAAAAATCACATAAAAAGCGGCGGCAAGGGAAACAGGAGCGGATGGTACGTTTGAACAGTGAAACGTATAATTTTATGTGATTTTTTTTATTACATGAGATTTGTATGTGTGCGTGTGTGTAGCCTACTTGATTAACTATACTTGTGACTGATTGTAATCACTTAAATAGAAAAGAATTATGACTAGTGAGGATATTTTGGCGCGAGATGTCATATCCTGCTCCTGCCCCTTTTCGCAGCACTGTCCAAACGAATTTCGCATGCTCAAAGTCTAGTGTGACCTCGTAAAATACGTACGAATTGTTGACAGAACCAAAACATAAATAGTGTAGGCCTAGTCCTCTCTCGTCCTTCACTGTTGTCACTCCTCCTTTTATCCTTCCAGAGCTCCTCCGTGGGACGCGAGACCGGTGAGTGGCGCAGGTGTCGCTCATTATCATTAACTCCACCGGCCTCGCTCCGTTCCCACGGCTCTCAGCCCCGCCCCACTCGTCACAGATGTGCATTTTCCTAAACATACCGTGCCAAACCTTTTCTTCCTGATGTTTTGTTTGGCTGGGTCTTCATGGACCTAAAGCAAATAAAATGTGTGACTTTTGAACTGTTTCCCACCC